>NW_015094357.1:0-2336 GCF_001431845.1 Calidris pugnax
TTCTCAGAACTTTCTTACGGGGAAGCAAATTGTTTGTAGTGCTGTATTTGGAATCTTTTTATTTGACGTTGTTGGAAGCTACAGTAAACTGGGCCGAGATGGTGTTTGGGGCTCTCACTGTCTTTGCCTGAAGTCATACTGTGGCCCTTTACTGGGAATTGTGTATGAAACAAAAGCGTAGGAAAGTCACAAGATTCCAGGTCTGAATGGGTCAGGGATTTTGGGAGAGCAGCTATAGGAAAGATGAGCTAATTTTCTGAGTGATTAACCAGGAAATGCTCTTCCTTCCTAAACCAATGCTCTGTTTCAGCAGCAAGTGTATCCTTTCTGGGGGTATCCATTACATACGGCAGCTGCTGATCTTTTACATTAACGGGGAATTCTTCTGTTTTCTAATTCTGTTTTGATTCTAGTGGTATCTGTAATGATAAGTTTAGTTATCATTATTAAGTTAGTTATCAAAGTACTGGGCTTAGTACTTTGTTTTAAATAGGTCTTCAAAATACATTTTTAACTTTTAAAATATTATTGTATTTATATTAATAGTAGATCTTTAGTTTTTATAGCTATGCAATTATATTTATATTAAAATACTGTTTAAAGCATAAGGGGGCATATTATGTACTTGGGTTGTTAGGGAAATGCATGTGGAAGAGCATTTAACATAAATTGAATTGCTTCATGCATATTCATACTTCTTTTATAATTAATTAGAGCCAGCCCTGAGCAAAATGCACAAGAAAGGAGCAGAGAGAATTTATCGGGACCACCTCAGTTATACCCTCGGGAGCTTTGGGGACCTTCTGGCCATGGTCAGGGTGTCCTCAGTGAACACGGCGTGATGTCCTCAGGAAGAACTGAGGCGAAACCTTTAATTACTCACTGACAGTCCAAACTGGCCAAATGTCATCCGAGGATTCTGTTAGGGTGTCACCATCCCAACTGTCCTCGCATTTGTTGTTCTTTACCTTAAGTTACACATGTGCAGTGCAGGTGATGTGGATGTGGAAGGCTAGATGCTTACGTCCAAATCCTCCTCCTCAACTGAAACACTGTGGAAAGCATTTCTCAGGGAGTTTTCAGTAGTTAAGAGGGAAAGACGTTTGATGACATTGCTGCAGCTTTGTCACCCGGGTTTGGTTTGGTGCTCCCCAGCTGAGGTGGTTCGAGATCGTTGGGTGACATGGCAGTGGTGGACCGTCGGTGTGTCCGGCTGGTGCCACCAGTAGTAACTGAGTGTGAGAGCAGGGGTCACGCCTCCCTGGTTTCCTGGTGTAAGGAGATGGAGATCCCAGGAGTTCAGCCTTATCCAACTGCAGCTGCTACCTCTTCAATTCAAGTGAAACACAAAGGGAACTTCTCAGCTTGCCTTTCTTGCTCCTCTTTACCACCAAAAGATGTGATGCTTTTGGAGACTGAAGTCAGGGGAGCCTTAGTGTCTTAATGCTCAATGATTCTAAAGACAAATGATGAAATCTTAGTATTAAAATTTTTTTAATATGCTAATTTTAAAAAGTTATGGAGCTGGATCTCCTGCAGTGCAGTACTTTCAGAATACATGTGCATGTAAACTCTTATTTATCCTTAACCAACTCACCCACATGCTGTGAGAAAGGGACTTGCTACTTTAGGAACTGAGTAGAGTATAGTAGAAGGCCTCACAGGTCTCAGGTAACTAGAGATTGAATGTTTAGCCTTTTAGCACCTTAATGTGAATGTAGTTCAGTCAGTAAGTAATAAATAACTTATGTAATAAGATATTTTTAACTATATTTTTGTTAATGGGAACATAGTAGATTTGTTTAACCTCGTGGATGTTCTTTTGTACTCCTGCTTAGGCACCATGTTTGCAGCACTCTGCAATAAATTAAACTTCTGAACCAAAGTGGGTGTTGAGTTTATACTTTCTCTGTGTTTTAAAATACAAATGACAGACTGTCATAGTTGGAAAAATGCTTCGTGTTTTTGGTAGTTCTTGCTGACACTTTTATCAACAAATGACCATTATCACATGGACAGGTTTAAAACAAAGTGGACCGATTCTTCATCTTTGGAATCTCTTCATTTCTGTGGAGAGACTCTAGGGATTGGTTTGGGGGGGTGTGTAACAAGAAGACCCCCCACCCATCTGTTGGCTGTCCTGAGCCCAGGGGAGCGATGGCGGGTGCCCCCTGGCCCTGCTGGTTTTGGGTGGCTTTCTGAGCGCCCCGTCACCGCCCGGCGAGCGTGTGGGTCTGACCCACGGCACGACCCACCCCTGGGTGATGTCCGTCCTCTGGGGACTCCAGATGGCACCCCATCTGGAGTACTGGGTCCAGTCCTGGGCTCCCCAGTTC
>NW_015094358.1:0-2405 GCF_001431845.1 Calidris pugnax
GACCGGGAACAACAGAGCCCAGTATGATTTAACTTAAGTCCTGGAACTATCAGGATTCCCATTTTGCACACCAAAGAGTTCCAGGGACATGCATGCCCCAAGCAAAAGTATGCAAGCATTTAGACTCTCAGGTGTATGGAAACATCAGAGCTCTCAGCATGTGCTGAGAAGTGCAGAACCACATATTCTAGCACGGTGCCCCACGGATCCACCCAGTGACATCAGCCTACCGTCACATCTATTCCGATATGGATCACGTTCTTCAGGTAGCCTAACAGCTTGCGAGCCTTCACTAGGTCTGCAACAGGAGGATCTTGCAAGGGGCGGTAACCTTCCACTGGATAAGTAAGCAAGTGTTAAGGTAAAATGCAATCTGATCCTTACAGGACTTCTTTTGTCTGTGCAACGAGAAGACTGTGTCTCTATTTTACTTTATACCCACACATGCCTCAGTCACAGTTCAAACCACAGTGCCTTCTAAACGGATGATAAGCCACAAGCTCTTATCCCCACTTCCTCAATATGGCAAGCAGCAAGTTATTTCACACCACAGTTCTGCTCCCACCAGAAAGACAGACAGGAGCCTCCACTACCGCTATCAACAGGCACACCCAGGACTGCTCTGACAGGAGCTGCAGGTCTCAGTGTTCGCATAGGAAGGCAGCAGGCAATGCTCCTACCGTGTCAGAGGTACTGTGTGGCTGGGAGGTAGAAGAGACCAGTAGCCAAGAGGCTGAGCAGGCCAGCAGCATTAGGGTTTCCAAAACTGGAGAGTGAAATTTTTGCAGGATCTGCCTGGGAACAGGCAGCCCCCAGCTGCAGCAGTAGCTGTTGATTCAGAGCTGAAAGCAAATCTTATTTCAGAGACTGTTGGGGACCAGCACTCATGTTTGTGTGCCCTGCAGCTCTGCTCCAGCTGAGGAAGCATCTGGTTTTTCTCTCCTTGACCCTGCTCTGTGGGCAAATGCCAACAGAAAAACGCCAACTGCAGTCATGTATGTATATTCTACAGCCTCCAAAGATGGTCTCAGGACAGGCTCTTCTCCCTTCAGCCCTCCTCTCCCCACACCTAAAGGATATCGGAGCGGACGGCTTCCAAAGTTAAAAGCAACGGACTCTTTGAAGGAGAGGCTGATGGCAGGGAAGTAAGCCATTCCAGCACCCCTTGTGATGTTATCAAAAGCGGTTCCCAGAGATATGCCGTTCCTGAAAGAAGGAAAACCCACAAGATTTTAGTCACTGTAGGAAGATTTGGAGGTCAGCTGGACAATCCAGTTATCTGTGTTCCCCTCCCAGCAACTTGCCAACACGGACACAGCAGTCACGCCTCCTGGCACTCTTAACCTGGCACCCATGCAAACATCGCAGCTTGGTGGAGTGACGGCCATGAGAAGCACAGCAGCACTCCCATTTTCATACCATGGCACAGGAAGACACTGGAGTCAACATGCAGAGACCACCCAGCTTCAAGGGCAACCTAAATCCTTACAAGATAACTAACCGGCAGGACATTTTAAAGGCAGGTGCCATTTTTGGCCTCGTCCATTTGATGTTGGTGGAAATAGAAAGAAAATGCTCTCAATCTACTCTTCTCGAAAAGATGACATGGAGAATCTAACAATTGTTAATTCTGGCTGACTTATTACATGCTACAGTTTAGGGCCAGGCAACAAATTCTTATTCAGACTGGCCTTTGCTCACTGTCCGTGGGAGTTGGAGGCTGGAGATTTATCAGCCTTTCCACAGCTCCTTGTGTATCTAGGACAGGCAAGGTCCATATTGACCACAACAGCAACCAGTGTGGCTCAGCCAACTGTAATATTAAGCATCAGGAGAGATGCCCTCCCCTCTAAAATCCTAGCAAACCTTACACAAACTTCACAGCTTGAACATCTTTCTGTCAAATGCTCTCACCTGAACTTAGGAGGCTCAACAGCCTGTTTATGTGGTTTCCAAACACAAAGCTGAAAAGCAAAGGCTGGAACTACCGAGTAACTTAAAGAGGAGGGGGCAGAAATAGAGCTCAGCAATCTGCTGAAACCTGCATGTTACACGCAGACATCAACAAAGCAGGGAACAGGACAAAGGTGCTTACAAGCAGAAAGCAATGGTGCCCTCATCAAGGTCTATCAGACAGCTGACGATGTCTCCTGCTGCCCAAGACTGTAGTAAAGGGAGAGAACAGGTTAAACATATATACAGGGCGTTCCCACATCAGAAGACAGACTGCAACCCAACCAATCCCTTGTGATTCAGGGTTGAAGAGGAGAAAGTTCCTCCTCACAGCAGCTCACATAGTTTTCTCAGACACTTCTGGAAGCTGCACATAAACCCCTGATTGGGATCTTTTTTCCCTCCACCACTAGGAACGTGCACAAGATCAAACATATATTTATCCCAATGCT
>NW_015094359.1:0-2409 GCF_001431845.1 Calidris pugnax
CACCAGCTTCGTTGCCCTTCTCTGGGCATGGTCCAGAACCTATTTCTTCCTTCTGCATTTAGGTGTGACAAAAAATTTCAGTTGTAATTAGAAAGGCTGTTCCAGGCTAGGGCTGGATGATTAATTCACTTTTGTCACGCTGACTGAATGGCAGGAACTGCTGACTGAACAAATAGAAATTAACTACACTCTTACTGAAGCAGAACTACTTTCTGCAAAGCAAACCAAGAACTGCCCCAATTTATTTGGGCTCTCCCTCAAACCAAACATTTTGTATGTTTCTCACTAATGCCTCTTTCTTATTTCTAGATTATTTACACCTATTCTGTCATTTTTCTTAAATTGTATCCCATTTCCAATAATAAAAAAAGCATTTTCAAAACTAGAAGTAAAAGAGTTCTGTTTTGAAAATGAGGAACAAAGGTGGTACCTTTTCCAAATGGAGTACATGCTGAAAAGCAAATTGTTGAGAAGTATTTAAAATCTTCCTGTGCTTTTTTTTAAGATGATACATTTTGATAAATTTGCTCATGATTTGTGAATAGTTTTTCCTCCTGTCCTACCTCTCTTTCCAGTGAAGTGACAATTTATTTGAATGTTTTGTCCAGCTCTGTTCCACCCACTTCAGTATTTTATGTGGTTCCTTATCCCTTGGATGTAGTGGAGAGCAAGAAAAAAAGAAATCATCTTGCTTGAAGAGCTATATGTTATTTATTAACTAATTTCCTGCAAAAGCTTAGCCTAAGCCTATCCACTGAACCACTCCTACTGGTGTATGTTATTCCCAGCTCGATTGCTAGTATTCCTGCTGCGCAGTACTTGAGAAGATGCGCAGGCAGCCTGTTGATCTTCAGGGAACCCCCTAGATTTCCTTTACTATTATTCATGGGGATTTCCCAGCCTGCTGCAGAAAAACAAGGATCAAAGTGGTTTACGGGCTGACGGATGTCTCCAGCTTCTTCATTGCACTTAAAAGCTTAAGCGAGTGAGTGGCCCTAAATAGAATTATCGAAACAATGGAAGTGGGAGGACCACAAGCATATTTTACAAACTGTTTTATTAAAATAGCATTCAAAACACAGCTCAAGGCTTTCGTTTTTGCTATACAACAGGGTGTTCTGGAGAACAGAAGAAAGTCAACGTGTAGTTTTATAACTACACTTTTTCTAGCAAGATAAGTAGGAGAGAGAAGACAAAGTTAGAGAGATGTCCTAAAATGACATGAATTAGAAATAGGCCTTTGTGTGCTGTTTGAGATCTATCTGTGTAATCAGCCTGTTTAAGGACAAAGTATTTGACAATGTGGATCTTTCAAGCCAAACTGAGGGCATTGGGCTGGAGTGTGGGATTGTGTCTACTTTGTTAGTTAAATACAGCAGAACAGTCCGGTTCTCCAGTTCGCTTGTGTTTTGGGAATCACAGGACTCCCACCTATGCATCTGGAATTCCTGGCCCTGCCTCCTGCAGCTCACCAAGCCATTAACAGAAATGGCATGTTTATGCACACATTCATTTCCTTAAAATGTAGTAGAAAAGAATGCCTTACCCACAGAAGATATTTTCATGGGTAGTGGTTAATTGCTGGTAATTAGCTGTTTCCAGACTCCGGAGAGATACTAGAAGGAGATGGCTCTAGGGCCTTTACCCAGAGGTGCCCAGGAGCAGGGCACTCTCTGCTCTGGCTCATTTCCCTTTTCTAAATGAGTCATTTAGACCCCCAGGCCTCTGTGCTAATAAAGCTAT
The DNA here is from genome assembly GCF_001431845.1 of Calidris pugnax. Classification (NCBI taxonomy): domain Eukaryota; kingdom Metazoa; phylum Chordata; class Aves; order Charadriiformes; family Scolopacidae; genus Calidris; species Calidris pugnax. The sequence goes on from NW_015094359.1 coordinate 1,744, forward strand.
GATGCTGCAGGGCTGCCGCTGTGTGGTGGCAGCCTCTGAGGCTGCTGCAGTGGGCAGCCAGACTTGTTACCTGCTGAGAGGGGGGCTGGAGCTGGGGAAAAGACACCCCTCCTGCTGTAATGGTGATTGCTCTGTGCACAGATGCAAGTGTGAAATGAGAGACCTGCTCATGAGAGACCTCACTGCGAAATCCCCATGCATTCAGATGTTGTTCCAATGCTTAGCCTTCAGAAACTATGAAAACAAACCTCTTTGCTTCTCTTCTTTTAAGTAATATCAATAAAGCAAAGACAAATCTTTTATCCTAAAACCAAAGGCTTCATTGAGAACAGTCTGGACAGCAAGCATAAAGCTTAGTAAAGCAAAGCTCTCCAAGCCTTGCACCTCATTTTCTTAAAAGATGGGCTCCAGGTGTGTCATTCATTGTCATCCAGGTTGTTCACTTTGCACTTTGTCCAGATGAACAATGCAGTAACAGTCGGCTACTCTTCCTACCACCTTTCTACCTGTCCCACCATGGTGGGACAAGGGGTTACTGGGATGGGTCACACCGTGTGTTCTCCAAATGCCAACACTAGATGGTGTCCCTAAACCTCCCAAAAGAGCACTCAGCCTGGTCTCGGCTTGGAAATCTCAGAAACGGTTAAAAGAGTGGAGTGATGTGGT
>NW_015094360.1:0-2372 GCF_001431845.1 Calidris pugnax
GATCCCATGAAATCGGTTGCCAAATTTCAAAGACTTTGAAGCCACTGCTTTGAAGCACTCAAAAAGCCTCAGCTCCATGGTCAAGAGAAGCAAAAAGGTTAAGAATGTGCCAGCAGTTATTCAGAAAAGAAGACAGAAAATATTATGGTATCACATCTTATGTATTTTTGAAATAACACAAATTTCTCACCAATCCATCTCAAAAAGGACAATGCGGTACTTGGACCTCCAGAGAAGGGTGACAAGGACAACCAGAGGTACAGAAGAGCTTTGCTATAGGGACAGCTTCAGTAGGAAACAACTCCCCAGCACAGCAGAATGGATGAGAGGCATAAAGGTCATGAATGACATAAAAAAGTGAGTTTGGAAGGTTCGTCTTATTTTTCCCCAAGACAAACCCAAGTGAGTATCGGAATGGTCCTCCCGTAAGTTTAAGAAAACAAGAAGTATTTTCTGGACAGCAAATGTAACAGATGGTGGACTCGCTGTCACAGGGAAATGGGGCAGTATAAATGGGTTCCAAAACACATGAAATTCATGGAAGAGAGGCCTAGCAAGTGACTGGGAAGCAAACCCACATATTCTCCTGCAGATCTGTTGCAGAAAATCTAAGATACCAGCTGCTCCAAAGATGCACCGGGGCAGAACTCCTGCAGACCTGTCCCATTTCTTACACTGCCCCGAGACGCTGCTCCCAGGGCCTGACTCTTCTCGGAGCCGGGATGATAAACCAGACCTCAGTTCTTCACACCACCAGTGCCTGCCCCTCCCCACCCCAACCCCTCACGCAGCACCTCCCTGAAGATGAGCTGGAGTAAGGAGAAAGATGTAGCTAAAGCTCCTGACAAACCAGATCCAAGTACTTTCTATCTGTAGGTCAGCACCTCTGAAAAGGTTGCGCTGGCGGCAGCGCAGGGGACGTACCACCGTAGATCCTGGAGCACACTGGCACAAGCCTCAGCCCACTACTCAGGGGCTGTTTGGCTGCCAGCAAGGGCTATTAGAAGTGCTCTTGAAGGTATCTCTTCCACCTGCTGCCACCCCAGAGGGGCTCAGAGGCTGACGGTGCCTGTTCACATTATTTGCTGTGAGGCAGCGCCCCAAGAGAACGTGCCAAGGCTTTGCTTCCCCCCAGCAGTGGGACACGGTACCTCACCAGCACCAACCCCGCTCTGTGGGAACGGTTTTGCTTCTCAAAGACGAGGTCCCCTTCTTCTCCTGAGGCAACTTACCAATAAACGCAGTAAATCTATTATCAGTAATGACATCTCATAGATAACAATGATGAAGACTCTAAACTGAAGACTTCCAAAGAAGTAATACTCATGTACAGCTCCATCAAAACCCTGTGAGGTCCTTCTGTCGGTGCCCTCTGCTGCTGTTCTGTTTTGCGGGGTGACGTACCGAGCAGTCACTCCCGGGAGATCCATCCCTGTCCTCAGGATCACTCAAGGATGGTTAATGCCAAGAGCAGCAAAGGCTTTGTTTATACGAGTAAATGAAACGGAGCCAAGGTGTGGACTCAAGCACCAGCCTGTGATCATCCCAGCGGGTTTCTCAGCACACCCACAGCCCTCGGCCCATGCCAGCCCGCTCCTTCCCAGGCAGCGCCTCAGCACGTCCTGGGGAGATGCAGGAGCTGCTCCCAACAGGCTGCTGGGATGCGATGGCACCGTGTTGGGGTGCAGAAGGTAGAAAAAGAGTTTAGCTGTGTAGGCAACTTGCAGGCAAAGGGAGGCTGCTTAATGCAAAACCACAAACATGGCTGAAGAGTCGCACGAAGCTCAGAAAACTTCTTGGGAGCACAAAGCTCTCAGTAGCACAACCAGCGCTGGGCAGGGGATGGCCCTGAGGTAGCCAGTTGCAAGAGACAGAACAACGTGCCAATAAACACAAGGAAATGTGGCCACCACCGATAAGCATGAAGCCATCAGCAAGCAGAAAGCATAGCAGGGGCCAGTGCAGGGACCAACACCACAACTGAGCTGGCAACGAGCTCCCTGGGGCAGGGGAGCAGCCCCAGCTCGACTCTGCGTTCCCTTCCTCGTCTCCCCACCACGACTCTATGGACCATTTCATGTCTTTTCTCACTGGGGATTTTTGTGGAGGTTTGTCTTAAAGAAAAAAAGCTCCTTTCTTGAAACTGGAATGGCAGAAGAAGGTGCCACAGTGTTTTCACTTTTATGGACAAAACTATTCTTATCCTCAGTTTAGTTTTAATGACTCGAGACTCTTTCAGAATCCAAAGCTGGAGTATGAGGTGTCTTTGCAGCTTAGCAGTTGAGCTTTTACTCCCGGATTCATTCCAAGCACGAGGCTAGAGCACTTCTGATACTGTTAGTGCAGGTGGCCCAGAGCAGCTGTGGCTGCCC
>NW_015094361.1:0-2268 GCF_001431845.1 Calidris pugnax
TGCTGCAGGAGCTGTTACTCGGGGGAAAGTACTTCAGTGCAGATCAAGAGGTCCATGGCTCAGCTCCAGGCGCCCTCTCCATTGCCCTTCCCTTCTTCATTCATACTGACAATCTCTCTGATCTTTTTTTTCCCTTGCATTGCTTCCCCAGCCCTCAGTGGCATGGCTGCGGGGAACAGACCGTGCACCAGGAATAGGCTTCTCTGCAGCTGGGTACGGGACTGAAAGAAGCCCCCTGGGAAGCCTCTGGCTCTTCTCTGTCCCACCCATCGAGGTCTGTGATGGCCGGGGATGGTCTCCTGATGCCACGGTCACCCCCATGTCCTCTTTTGCACTTCCAGACAGAAGACACCCACCTCTCATCTTCTCATCCTTAAGGAAAATTTGTGAAAGCCCCTGGGAAAGTTTGTCCATGTCTGCAAGGACTGGGAACGGCTCAGGCAGAACATCCCCAGGACCGCAGGCAAGATCTCAGATCTCAGATAGTGGGACCTAAAGGGAGGGGCACTTTGTGAGTGCTGGCAGGATCTCCTGATCCATGAGGTGCCTTCCCTTCATCTTTAGCACCGAGGGCCATATTGTGCAGGCTTTCTGTGGAGGTGAGCTGCTGTAGTTTCAGGGATAGGGAAGACAGCTGCTGGGGCTGTGCTGCTTGGCGTGTCAGGTGAGAAGAGGCTCTGAAGTTCTGCTCAAGAAGCAACAGCAGCAGCGGCCCTCTGTTTCGTGGCTCATACTCAGCACTGGTCCATGCTCAGCCCTCAACTTGCCTACCTTGTCAAGGGGAGCAGGATTTCCCATCCGTGCAGGAATCTCAGGGAGGGGCACGGACAAGTGCTGCAGGCATGGCATTTTACTATCTCCCTGGGCACCAGGTAGATGGAGCTGAGTCCCACGGCTGCAGCGTGATCAATTGCAGAGAGGCCAAAAGGGGACCACACCCCGTAGTTGGCAGGATTCGAACCTGCGCGGGGAAACCCCAATGGATTTCTAGTCCATCGCCTTCACCACTCGGCCACAACTACCTGCTCTGGTTGTCTCTGCCCTGCTCACCATGTGCCCTCTGCAATGACACACAGTTCCCGGGGAGTTTCAGGGCCAGGCTCCACTCAAAGTTTTGCAGTTGGAACGTGCACGGAGCATGACGGGCACCTGGAGCCAGCCTTCCAGAAGCCTTGAGAGGTGTAACACCAGGAGTTATGGTGGCAGCTCCCAGGGCCTTGTCCTCAGCCAGGCATCTGAGATGTCCTGCCACGAGGCCGGGGGGCGGGTGTGGCGGGGGGTGCGGGTGTGATCTCACTCCCCACATGGCACCTCATCTGCTTCCAGGGAAGAAGCAAAGGCATCGGTGTGGACACAGCCAGAGTGAGGTGGGATATTAGACCCGGCCTTACTTCTCAAATTTGTCTGAGGAGCACTCCAAGCCTCCTGGGAGCACTACGGTGAGGACATTCCTGCAGGGGAGGGGCTGGCCTCCCGGCAGCACCTCCAGCCTCTTGGGGACATAGGGTGGTGTCAGCCCTTGAACAAAGACCATGACTGCCGTGCTGGATGTTGGTGCGTAGGGGGAAGGGTTTGCAAGAGTGGGAGAGATCTATGGAAAGGGCAAGGTGGAGCCTGGCTGAGGAGAGGAGTGGAGGGGAAAAGTGAGAATAAATGGGAGGTGTGGATGACTTAGAGGGAGACAGGAGAGAGCTTGTTGTGGTGGAAAAGGAGTGTTCTGAGCCTTTGGCCAGCACTGGCAAGCACCCTCCAGGTCTTGAGCGTGGACCAAAATATTAAACAGAAGCAGTCATTCCCATCATCAGATGAAAGTAGCCCCTTTTTGGCCCTGGAGAAGGGATCTTTGGAGAAAGGCATTAAGGCATCAGTGCAGACGTAGTGGTGTCTAACAGTGTCTAACTGCGTGCAGATCAAGGCTGGGAGGCGGTTGCAGTCGAGAGGGTGAGCGTGAGGAGCGGCTTGAGGAAGTGTGTGTGTGCGTGAGGCTGGAAGCAGGAGGCCAGCCAGGCTCCGATCTGGAGGAGCAGGAGGCAGCACTGCACACAGGTGCGTTGGTGGACTAGGGCTGAGCACAGCTGCCTTCCAAGCAGTTGACCCGGCTTCAATTCCTGGCCAATGCAAACAGATACCTCTTCAGCCTGGCTCCAGGCTTTCTTACATCTTCTTCTGCTGGCAGGTTGTCCTGCCCAAAAATACTCAGCTTTCCCCCCTGTGGTTTCAAGCCAGTCCCTTTGCCTCCCTGCATCTCAGAGACCAACTGAGACCAGT
>NW_015094362.1:0-2523 GCF_001431845.1 Calidris pugnax
GGCGGGGGGGCTGCTGCCTTTAGGGTGCTCAGAGACCCGAGGGGGTGCCTGGGAGGAGGGATGAGCACCCATCTGGGTCTCTGCAGGGAAGAAATCCCAGTGCAACGGAAAGGGGTCCCACGTGAACCCACTCTGGGATGCAGCAATGGCATCTGAGCCCGGTGAGGACCTTGGGAATGTGCCCCTCATGCTGGCAGAACCCTCCAGGATGGGCTCGGGCATTCGGGATGGGGCAGAACCAGCCCAGCAAGCAGCCCCTACCCTGGGAAAAGCCTGTCTGTGCTCCTGGGGTTCAGCCTGGGATGGACAGGGTGGGGTGGCATCGGCAGGGATGAGGAGGAGGGCTTTTTCTCTTTATCCCCTCTTCCAGGTTTTATCCCCCGTGACCCCCAGCATCAATCGCAGCTCCCACACCCCAAGCCGGGGCCATAGGTGCTTTTCAAACCCCAGTGGTGGGAAGGAGAGCTCGGGTTCTCACCTCCCACCCTCCACCTGGCCCTCCCTCGCAGCGGGGGCTCCCTGGGGCCGGGGGGGGTGTGTGATGCTTTCCAGGAGTGCTGGCCAGCAGAGATTGCTGGAAAGCAGCATCCCAGGAAACCACCGACAAAGCCACAGCCCGTGACCCTCCCCAGGTCACTGATGGCCAAGTGCTCACTAGAAGTGGCCATCACCCTTGTTTCTGGGCCAGGGTGCTCTTCCATCGTCCCTGTCCCGTCCTGCTGGCCCCTGCCTCCCAAAACCAGATCGTCCTCCCCTACCTCTGGCTGCACTATGCTGCTTTGAAAACCTCCGCCTGTGTTTATAAATCCAGTTCCTCTCCCCGTTCCCCTGCCAGATGCTCTCCCCTGGCTCCGGCCTGACAGCTTTGAGGGAAGGGAAACAAAAAAAAAGCGCCTTTTTGCAGCCCACGGACTTTGGGGTCAGGGAAAAACATGCTCCTTGCTAATTCTGGGCGGCTGGGGAGGGGGCTTGCTCTATCATCCTGTGTCCTGCCAGCCCTCGACTCCCTGCCCAACACGTGTGCCTGCTCCTGCCTGTCCCCCCCCCTATCCATACAGAGCAAGCATGGAGGAGCTGCTGTAGCTGGAGGCCATAAAATGGGGTCCAGGAGGCTTGGCTTGGAGCTCTGGAGCTCCAGCCCTCGCTGATCCAGCGTGGTTTTACGATGATTCAAGCAGCCCTAAAGCTGATGGTATTTCCTGCGCTCTCCTGCTCGGCCAGATGCAGAAGAACCGGCGGAGGGGAGCTGAGAGCTGGCACTGCCCCGGCCACACATCAGCTGCCTCCTCCTTGCAAAAGTCAGGGTGCTCTCAGGAATTCCTAGGATGTGGGGGGTGACATCCCAGGAGCAGGGATGGAGAGTTTTTAATGACATATGGCTCGACGACTCCAGGGGGGGGACTTTAAGGAACAAGCCGGTGCTGGAAGAGGTGGTTGGAGTTTTTGCCCTGGGAAATGAAGCGGGGAGGGGCGGGAAGGGGGGAGAAAGTGGGAGGATTTGGGGAAGCGGGGAGGCTCAATGGAGCTTTTGTGCCGTCCCCTGCAGCGTGACTCAGGCTCACTCGGGCTCCCGCTGCCAGGAGAAGTTGGCCTGGAAATATTGTATCAGCCCCAGAGGACGTGGTTTCCAAACCATCCCAAGTCGGGTTTTGTTCTATTTTTCTCCCCCCCGCTTCTCTTTCTTTTTTTTTCTTCCTTTTTCTCTTTTTCTCTCTCCCAAGCCGTCTCCCCCTCTCTGGCTGGCTGGCAGCTTTTCCAGCTCCACCCTGCACATCCCGGCCTCCGCTCCCACAGTTTTCCCTGTCCCGGCTCCGCGCCGGCTGCTTCCCACCCGGGCAAGGAAAGGGCTTGCAGGAGGGCACAGGGTGGCCTCTGAGGGGACAATCCCAGCCATCCCAGCACTGGAGAAGCCAGGAGACCTTGGGGAAAGCCTGGGCTGGAGGCTGGGTTACGGGGGAGTGGGGCACCCAGGGCGCACATCCCACCTGCAGGTCCCCAAATCCCATCCCTGCCCACCCGACAGAGCTTGTCCCTCTTCCCAACCCTGTCCCCAGGCCTGAGCCTTCCCAGGAGAAGCAGAGCTGGGCCAGGGGGATGCTCACAGGCATCCCTGGAACGGCTCGGACGTTACCGGAGAGATGCTCAACAAACAGTGCGGCCGCCGCTGGAGAGGGGCCCGTCTCCAGCCGCCCCAGCTCAGATGTTTCCCAGCCTCATTTGTCTCAAAGGGTTCTCCAAGTGCCAAGATGGGGGGGCGGGAAATATCAGCCCAAGTCAGGACGAGGGGAAAAAGGACAGGCACGAGAGGAGCAGGCAGCCCGGCACACGGAGGGAGATGCTGAAGCTCTGCGGGAGCTCTCTGCCAGCTTTAATTTCAGCATCCAGGGGCAGGGAAGGAGGTTTTGAAATGTGCAGCTCAGGGTGATCTGGCCATAGCCCTGCTGGTAGGGCAGCACCCACAGCAACCCGTGCCCTCTGGGGCTACAAGGGCCACGGCCAGGATGGGCTCTCATAGAATCATTC
>NW_015094363.1:0-2477 GCF_001431845.1 Calidris pugnax
GGGACTTTGAGCAACCTGGTCTGGTGGGCCTTACAATGAGCCACTTTTTTTGCTGCACAGCCATGACTAATACCCAGCTTTTTAGTCCCAAGGAGGGACATACCACATGAACGTTGCATTGTCAAGAATCATTGAGTAGCTTCACTTTTTTTTTTTTTCTCATGAGCACTGAGTAAGTGTGAGTACTATTTGAATTTATGTTCTGCAGCAACAGGTGGGTTTTAATTTTTGAGGGCTTGTTGTTTTAAATATATTTATTCTTAAATGCATACTTGATCTCATTCTGCTTTTAAAATGCTGCCAGGAAGACTTCTTGACAATTCCTTCTGGAGACAGAAGGGAGAGGAAAGGGGCTGTTTGCAATGTCTCCAGCTGTTTGGCTGGTCTTGATGTGCTAGGAGGGGTTACTGCAGTTCTTCACCCCGTACCAAGATGGTGCTTAAACCCTGCCATGTGTAGACACAGCCCTTGCAGTCTAGCTCACAGCTTTCATATATCTTTCTTGAGTGTAATGTTTCTGAGCGCTGATGGAGTTGATGTACAGCATTAACCTCATGTCTGGGTTAGACTTCGACTCCCATTGAGACGTTTTTGCTAATGTCAATTTGAACTCAGAGCAGTGCATAAATCACACCGAGATGCCCATTTCTTCATTTGTCTTGTGTGGCTGATGATGAGACCTCTAAACCCAGAGTTTTTCCAGCCCTGTGTGGTTCAGCATGCTTGTCTCTTTTCCAGCTCTTTCAAAGGAGATGAATATTGGGATGATAGGCAAAACCTCTGTCAAAGGGGGAAATCCTAAAGGCTCTTTTTGTCCCTCACTAGACTTCGACCTCCATAACCTTTTCCTGTGTCGCGGTTGTTGGACACCCCACCTCACACCCAGCATTGCTGGTGAAAACGTGATTTTGATTGATCAGGATGACTTTTTAACTTATATGACCTTGGTTGCTCGGGTCCTTGGTGATTTGGTAAGGAATGGAATGGAACTAACTTAATTAACTGAAATCATGTGAAGTAACTTTTCTTGGTTTCTGAACTTTATTTACATTTTTGCTTCAGAGCATTTTTGTACAATTTGTGATATCTCCTCCTCTTAACGTTTTTCCATTCTGGCTGTAACTTTTCCTGTAATAATGTTTTCCTAAAACCTTCAGCTTTTCAAAGGAAGCTTCACCAAGCCTTTTGGCAGAGAAAAATGCTTAAGTCTCTTGTAATAAGCCTTATTCCCTTTCTTCTAAAACATCAATGTGTGTAGAGCCTAAATACTCTGGTGACTAATGCTATATAAATACCTTTGATAGATAAATTACAAACTGCTACACACTAGAGCAGGTTTTACTTGTGCTTTGCAGTCAAGGGCAAGGGAACTAACCAAAATAAGCACAGGCTTGCTGGTGGAATGGAATATGTCATGAGGACTTGGTTTGCCAACTATTGTCCCAGCTATTTTCTTTACCTGAGCCCAGGGATAGAAATATAGTAATTATTGTTGGTAAATGCCACTTCATACCGCTGACTGCTGTACTTTCCAAGGACTTTCGTTACTATATAATCATCGCCAGTTTTGACAAACAGCATTTGATTAATGAAAACTGTATTTCTAAAGCAGCTGCACCTCCTGGGAAGTCACCTCCTCAGGTAGGGGAGGAGGAAGAGGGATTTGACTGGAGTTTTTCAGAAGTGTAGAGGTCCCAGGTGTGCTGCCTGTGGTACCAGTAGTCATCAAATATTCCAGACAGGGGCACTGACTGAAAGAAGCAGAACGGTGTAAAACAGGGTAGAAAAGCACACTTCCAAAAATGTAAGGGGTTACTACGAAGTTTGACTGTTTACTTGTATGCATTATTTTTACACATATGTTTCTATTGCTGGGAATTACAGCATAGAGTGTTTTCCTTAAATTTTTTTCATTGTTGTTTTTGTTTTGCCTGTATCCTCACACGTTTAGTGAATACGGCTAGTTAAGAAACCCAGTGAGGCAGTTTGAGCTTAGGTGCCCAAATCTTTCGGCTTCCTTCATCTAAATCAGGGTCTCTTTCTTTTTCTTCTCTTTCTTAGAAGTCTTTGGAGATTTAACAATGGCCAGAAGATACAAATGTAATTGCAAGAACCCGCTTTGTTTACAGCTCCCTTTCCTCTGCTTAGAGCTGTTCTCAGTGGGAGGTTTAAATTAGTTCACTTTTTGCTGAGGAAAACACATTTTTAGGTTTTTGCTTTAATTTTAAAGTAAGTTTACATCCTCTCCTTGCTGAATCTACAGCACAGTCTTTGTTCCTTCCATGTCACTCATCACAACCTTAAGATGGAGAGACTGAAGACCTGTTCCACTGGGAGACATCTGTGCAAACATCACCGCCACGTTTCTATCCATCAGGTTTTAATCTGGACCCCTGCCTTTTTCATTCTTCCTTCAGCCCTGTGCTTCTTCGAGCCTGTGCAGCAAGCTCTGATTTCTTTGCTTATACTCATCATAA
>NW_015094364.1:0-2499 GCF_001431845.1 Calidris pugnax
AGGGAGGGAGGGATGTGAGGGATGTGATGGAGACCTGGTGGAGGTTGGGTTTCCTGCCTGCTGCCGGGTGAAAAGCCTTGGTTGGTGTCAGAATGGTAATTCCTGGTGAAGAATCAGTGGTCCTGGGAGCGGGCGGCGCCGCAGCAGCCCTGGGCTGGCGGGGAGGGGAGGAAGGGGTTAAAGAATTCATAAAAAATGAAGGATCCTAATATTAAAGTGGGGGGAAAATGCGGGTGAATGACATATTTTTTACACACCTCAACTGTCAACATTTCTAATCAAATCATCTAGCCTTCTTGCTTCTTAAATGATACAAGCAATATTTCCTGTAATAAACACCCCTAAGTCTAATGAGAGGCCCTAAGGCAACTTCAAATGTATGAATTCATTATAATTGAACAACATAATCTGCAGGGCAAAGATGCCTGCTACCCAGTCTCTTAACTTCCCACGGCTTGGGTGTTCTATGAAAAATGTTATACATTTTGTTTACAATGTATTGCTGCTATTTGAAGTATTGTGTGCTCCTGTAGTACATAAGATGGGGACGCATAATGGAGGAAAAATCAAGGAGGCAATCTTTCATTTTGTTCGGGTATGAAAAATTCAAAAGACTGAAAACTCACCCAGAGAAATTTTGCAAGCATATTATTTTCCGATGTTTCGATCAATTTGTCTGTCAACCATGCTGAGAGGTGGAAGGGGCCAGCAAAAGCAATTTAGCTTGTGAGGTCCAAAATAGAAATGTTTTAGGAAACCTTGTCACATGTTATTTTTTTATATTAGAACTGCTGTGGTTTTTATTTGCTAGTCATATTATGAAGAGAAATTGGTATCAATCATCTAAATCACCTATGAATATCTGATATAACTATTACTTTTGTGCATATAAATAAGGGGAGGGGAAAAAAATATTTAAATGAAGCTTTTAAAGCATCGCAAAACCTTTGGGTAGACAACAGGCTCCCTACTCAGGTTTTCCCATTTAAAAAATATCCTGTGCATTTTAATTGATTGTACCCAAGTGACATCATACTGAATCATCTCGCATATGAACATATTGACCTCTCCCTGGCTTTAATTAAGCTATGATTGCTTTATGATAAGTTTGCTGTGGATTGATGGGTGTGCCAGCCCATGGTTAAACCATGTGTCTGCGTGGCTGTGTGAGGTACCGTGTGTGCAGGGGGAGATTGATTCTCTCATTTGGGGAGTTCCTATTTGTTTATATGATAAATACATCTCCCGTCACTAGTCAGCTCCCATCAATGCAGCTGCAAACTGCAAGTTTAGCAGCAAATAACAATTTTTGTTCAATGTCCTGTCCTCTGAGCTTCACTGGCACCAAAATGTGGCCTTTTCACAAATGGTGGCTAGAATGGGGGTGAAAGAATGTGGTTTTATCAATACTGAGTTGTGTGGACAAGTAAAATATAAAATAAAATTTTATCAGTGTAAAAAGGAGGGCAAATGAAACTTTTCCAGTACTAGAAGAGTGATGGATTCCTGTTCATCCAAACTCAGCAGTGTCAAGGATGACATATTATTAGGGAAAAGGAAAAAGAATATTTTTGAGAGGAAAGCTGAGGAACTGCTTCTAATCAGAGGGAGCAACAGGAGATCAGGATGTGATGTGATATATGGTAATTATAACTTTGTGAGATACCATTGCAAAAGTAATAACCCAAGATGTGATGTAGAAGAGTGTACAGAGTGGGGAACAGAAACCTAAAGAATGGGACAGAAAAGAAAAAGGAGAATAGGAAAGCCAAGAAGTGGAGCCAAAAACTGTGTGATGTGTGTGGCAGAGGCCGTGGTTTCAGGACACAGGGAAGGAGAGACCCTCGAGGGCCACATCACTAAAAACACTGAGGAAACCCAAAGTTTACTGCATTTCTGAATCAGTATTTCCATGCTGCTGTTTGGATAAAGGAACTTGATAGCCTAGATGTCTTCTGCAGTTTTAGCAGATATTTGGGGAAACACTCTTTTCCTTCGTTTACTATGAGGATGAATGATTGGGTCAGAATTGTCCCTGAACCAGTTGGTTCAGTGTCCCTTATAGAGGAGAAACTCACTCTTAATGGAAGATACAGTGAGAAATCTGAGCTTTATAGTGAGAATTCATCTGCTTTGGTCCTGTCTGATTGCTGAGACCAGCACTGACCACTTCCAGGGGCTCTGACACCAAGCTGGTCCATGGACTGGTCACTGCCTTGGCTTTGCCACTTGTTTCCTATCTCAGAACATCTCATCAGCCACTGGTTGTTTATAGCCCTTAATTTTTAAAGCTCTGTGGCCAAATGATAATTAGATCCTTTGTCATTTTTTGCTCCCTTTGAAGAAGATCCTTCATGTTGATGGTTCTCATGACTGCGTGGTAGAGATTGCCGAGAAATCACCCATTCCTAACTCCATTATACTTATCTACCCAAAAAATAATGCTCCTGGCTAATGGGAGACTGTTCATTTTCAAAGATATAAGTTGTTTAATTGCCT
>NW_015094365.1:0-2495 GCF_001431845.1 Calidris pugnax
AATTTTAACTGAACCTTATAGCACTCTAGCATAAACTGAATGAACAGAAACAAACTTACAGAACACATTCAAGTCACATAGCTTTCATCACAGTTTCATTTCACTGTAAGCAATTATTAAAATTAAGCCATACATCAGAATGTTACGTGATCAAGTTCAAGTGCTTTTTCAACTATATTAAATGATAATGTTCTGGATATATTTGAATGATTCTAGATGTTTTTCCTTATTAAAATGCATATTAAAAGATATTCATTGTTATGTTAAGACATCTAGGAGCGAGTATAAATTGTACAACATTTATTTTTATTTCATAGACTTTAGTCTATGCCATTTAAGTATAAAAGAAAGAATTAATATTGTAGATTATGTTTTCCTTCTCTTACTTTCTCTTTATGTGTCTTATAATTGTCTTGCTATTGTTTTTCATGAAAACAAAATAAAATTGCACACAAATTGACTTCACTAACATTACAAATGAACTTCAATTATGTCAGAATCCCTAAGGACTGTGTTTTGATAGCATGTTAAAACATCAATTTAAGCTCTGTACTAGCTCACAGATCTCATAAGTGCACGATCTTTATTGTCTGACAATTAAAAGAAATACAGACACGTATTAACTTTAAATAATTCTGTTATCAAAAACAGTTCTATGAGTGATGCTAAGTGCATACTGTTAATGTTGCCTATAATTGCTTTAGTTGAACAGTAAAAGTCACGCTTCAAAAAGGCCAAGGAATCTAGCATTTCAGCAAGACAGAAAATTCCAACTGTATTGCAAATCTGTATAAGGTGCTAAAAATGGAGGCATGCTTTGACCTACCTGATATAATGTACTTTGTTTTGAATTGCCATAGCTATCCCATTTAAAGCAAACCATTCTTCATTTCTCCAGTCTTTTCCAGAATCACTATGTACAATGTAACTATAGAAATTCTATAGATGGATAAAAATCACGGTAGCCTGAAGGATATAAAGGTCAAAAATGAAATAGATTTTGGTGGCCTTGATTCGGCTTTTGTCAATGGTCTCATGTGGCACAAGAAAATAATGAACAGAAATATTTTGCTAGTATGAGCAGTTTAGTTGTTGATACAAATTAATGGGCTTTTAAAAAGAAGTTGCTTCTTGGTCAAGGCGAAATAGTATTCTGTGCAATCTGCCCTTGGTATTAAGTTTGGAAGTGGAAAACATGAACAGGAACATAGAAGCAGACCTAGAAAGTACAGCTGTCTGTACTACCATCCAGCCTCTGTAAATGAAAAAAAGTTTTTCCATCCCTGCAGGATGTTCATGATTTAAGTTTTCATGTTTATCACAAGCCAAGGGTCTGAAGTACATTTTCTTGCACCTTTTCTTAATTTATAGATGAGTCAAGCCAGTGTCAAGTTATAATGCAATGAGACAGGTTATGAAGCAGGAGGTCCTTCAGCCTGGTCTAAAATCCTGGAATTTTAGAGACATACTACTAATATTTAATTCTTTTTTTTTTATTTCCATTCCTTCTTTCTTTGTCCTCAATCTCAAATTAAAAGAGAGAGATGGGGTGAGGGCTAGAGAATGGGAGAAGTAGGAACTGTAAATTTTGCCTGCGTAATTCTATCCCTTTACTGAATCAAGGTGTTGGTCAAGAAGAGTCAGGCTATTGAACTAATGCTCTAGTCACAGTTTTTCTCTATATATGTCATTGTTTGCTCCCTGACAGCTGGCTGTGACACTGGGCGTTGGTAATATGTGAAGTAGGAGAAGAATAATTGAGAGGTGCTTTTACTACAATTTACACTGCAATTTACTCGAAATCACATTAAAACCTTATTTCTTCTGACATTTCTCTTCACAACCTGAGCATACTGTTTTCTAACGATATCAACATTTATTTTAATTAGATGAAATAAAATGGTTCTGCATCACCACCACAAACAAACAAACCAAAAACCTCCAGTCCCAATGCCCACCTGCCCCCCATGATTCTCACTTTAATCTGGTTTATCCTTTAATTAGAATAGTAAAATGTTATTCAGCTATATGCTGGTTGTAATGAATGGACTTCATTTTCTATCTTCCACTGTAAAAGAAAACAAACCACAGCTGTGAAGCCTGCTAGTAGTGAGAGCCAGAGACCTTGACAGCTATGATCTCAACCCAAGCACTAACCAAGAATTTCTCTGCTATCTTTCTCACAACGCTTCTTCACCCTTTCCTCCTTCCAGTTTTCTCCACCGCTGTCAGCCTGCAGAATCCCTCTACAGATAATGTCAGAAGCTGATAGGTTTTGACAAAGATCATTCCGTTTTGGCACCTGTCTTTCTTTTTCACCCATCAGTATAAGATGGAAGAAGAGTGTAAGGGTATATGGAAGGAGAGTGTCTGCTCCTATAAGAGTGTGACCGACAAATGGTAGGGGAGGCAGTGATGACAGCCAGTCTTGGTCAGTCACAGTAATTGATGAGGGCATATGGGAGTGTGAGAATGTTTATTCCAGTGAGGTTATC
>NW_015094366.1:0-2493 GCF_001431845.1 Calidris pugnax
TTTTTTCTAAAAGTTGATACTTTCTGTGACATCCTGAATACACAGTAGAAGTTAATATCCTCTCATGAATAGAGTTAAAGATATGAATGAAAGATGTTTCTCGGGACCTCTAGAATATGCAAATAACATAAATAGCTAGACATGGAAAGTGATTTAGTTACCGATAGTACAGATTGTTTCACAGATTAATATATTGTGGTGCATTTATAGAAGAATTGGACTATCTTGGAAACTATGCACCACATGCATCTGCAAAACAGATTTACATAGCGAATCAGATTTGTTGGCTTTACTACGTGATAAAAATGCTCTCCACTCTGAAATGGCTTTTGTATCAAAGTAGAACAAGATTTAACTGTACTGAACTTAACTGTACTGAACACTTCAACCTGTTCCATATACTCCAGTATACTTCATGTTTATGATTGAGCACAATAATTCTCATTCTTGTTGAGCATTATATTGGTAATAATGCAATATTTGCCCTGCTGTTCTCATCTTTTTCTTGTTCTACATCAAGATGGTTCAAGATAGCTTAAATTTTATACTTTGGATAATACAGATTGGTGGATAATGTAGATGGAAGAGAACCATGATACCATCTGTATCAGCTCCTACAAATGTAGAATTGTCACTTGCCATACATTTAAGCTGAGAGAGAGACTTTTATCAGGTTTGATTTGATTTTTTTTTATTAAGCATTTCCATTCTTGTGCTGAGTGGAATCTGCCGCTCCAGCATTGATCATTTCACCATCAGTCTGAGTGGGGAGTCTGCACTGTGAATCATCTCTTATTTTAATTGAGAAGGTACTCAATTTTCCCCCAATTCTTGTTTAATAGCACAAGCAGTTTCCTTTCTGTACAGTGGTGTGTTATAGTAATAAAATAAATACCACAAAATCACTGATGAGGTGAAAATTGAACTTTCTGTCTCTGTGCAGCCATGTGGGTAAAAGAGTAATTGGCTTGGATAATAACTTTTGTTCTTACAAACCCAAATCTAAATGAGCATCTCGTTGATACATCTGCTTGTAATTACTATCAAAAGAAGAGAATATATTGTGCAGATAAATAAATGAAACCATTTTTAGTGCTTTCACAAAGTAATCCAATTGTTTAATAGTTTAAATATACCTCTAATGATTCTTAGACTTTTTATGGCATATTTAGTATGTCAAAGACTAGAATTCTCATAAATTTATTTTTTACGTTTACAGAATAGAAGCATCAGCAGAGAGTTCTAGTTGTATAAACAGGTTTAGTTGGATGTTACAATGTAAAGGAACTTTTTGTATTCCTGCCTCCATGAAATGGGAATTAACCTCATACACTGCCAGGGCCCCAGCTTCACTCGATTACCTTAGTTCTTTTGGCTTCTCTGGTGATACATTAATTTCTGCCATTTAAGGATTCTTCCTCACTCGGCGTTGGTTGGAAAATAACCCCTGTTTGATGCAGCATCTAGTTAACAATGTTATTGCAATAAAAGTATTGAGAGATACTACTACACTTGATACAGATCCAGGTGTAAACTAAAGCACATGCATTAAGATGAACCAAAATGTCTTCAGCTTAAGAAACTTCTCCTCTAGACAAAGTGTATGGGGTTACTGGCTTTTATAGATACTTTAGATACTTTTTATAACAAGATGAAACTTTAAAAGTCTTTTTCTGTCCATTGGGGTTTAAATAATAATAATTTTTATTAGCGAAATAGTTGAATCTGTTCCATGCAGGTAACACAGCACATTAACTCCAAGGATTTTTTTATTTCCTCATTTACTTAAAAACAAGTGCTCTATCTGCATGGAGTCAATGGGCCATAATGGATCCAAAGAAGCTGTTCTGGTCCATCAGGTCAATGATTTCTGAATTTAAGTCTCTGGCAAACGTTGGACTCATCATCTTCTGGGGGAAGAAGGTAACAGCCTCCCAATAGATAGGAGGTGTACGAAGCATTTGTTATAACACAGGTAAATGGTATTCACAAATTACCCACGTTAATCAAGTGAGTCAAACCTGATTGTCCTTTCTACTCAGAGTTTAACTCAAAGATGCACAACTTGGGAAATTTCAGAGTTTGTAATGAAATTAATTGAACAAATTTTGGCAAAAGCATATAGGTGGGCAGTAGTTGTGTGTCTTGCTAAGTTGTCTGTGCAGATAGTCAAATAACATGATTTTTTATTATAATTTTGCAAATTTATGAATGCTAGCCAGTTCCTGCTTATAAATATCTATGTCCCAATACAGTTATTTTAAGAATATGCATATTATATATTTTAGCATCAGCTGGAAATGGATATGAAAATTATGCTTGACCCAGAGAACATCAATAATAAAGCTGGTTTAAAGCTGCAGAACTGTGAGACCAAGCTGCCACTTATAACTAAGAAAAAATCTGATCCTGTAAGTAACTCATTATCTTATGGGCATTACTTTTCACTGTTGAAGTTAACACATATCAGATCTAAATTGAAAAAAAAAAAAA
>NW_015094367.1:0-2508 GCF_001431845.1 Calidris pugnax
AAAAAAAAAAAAGACAAAAGTCTGACCATAAAAACCTCTACAATGGAAAAGAATAAAGTCACTCAAGAAACTATTAAAAGAGGAGACATATCTTGACTTTATAATCCTAAGGAGAAAGTAACAGTAACTCAAATCTGCTGCCTCCTGTAAGGGATCCTGTAAATTCTGGTCCAAATAAATAAAATGGGATAGAGAACACAAGTGGGATAATTGTCATGAATAGGATTTCAGCCTGTCAGTATCTGGGAACTGTGGAATTCAAGGCTGCTAAAAGAATATTAAGTAATGAATGTCTGTAATGAAAAGTATTTCAACAAGAACATTAATATTTCTTAAAAGATAAAAAAGAAAAAGACAAATCCCAAAGCCATCTCCTTTGAATGCTGCAATGAGACTGAGCAAAGAAAAATTCTAAGAATGTCAGTAAAATTGTTTTAGGTTGATGTGAAAATCATCACTTACCTACAGTAGTTAAAATGCCATTGCATCCAACCAGTTAACTATTTTTTCTTTTGTTTTCCCCCTCTTTTTTTTTCAGTATCAGTAACTAGAACTGATATAAGGACACAGTTCATGTGTTAAGCTAAACTTCATTGCAATTTCCTAAGGGAAGGTGGTTAAAAGAATACTCCAACAACAAGGATGCGACAGGTCAAAACAAAGACAGGAATAAACAGGTGTTTTGTAATTAATGATATTCCTATATCACCTGTGGCAATTACTTCTGTTGCATTATGTCAGGTAGTTTGAGCCTCTGTAAAAGAGAAGAAAATATTGAGAAGGAAAGTTGATAAAAGCAGACACAGAAAAACAAAGTCAGCACATGCACCTGCCCTTGAGAAAAACTAAGAGTACAGACTAAATGTTTGATTGAAAATGGAGCTGGAGCTGGAGTGAAGATGCCATCTTTGTGTCATGGGAAACAGGAGTTTGTCCACTTTCTTTAGACATATCAATGTCTTTTTACATTGTTTCTGTATAAAAGAAGGCAGAGATCAAAGAATTTTTACTTTCTTATTCAAACACAGTTTCCTTCTTAGTCAGAATATTCCAGAAAAGACACGAAGATGGAAGGAAGGGAGTATACTTTTTGGTATGAAGACACCCTTCTGTTTTTACCTTTAGAAGGATGTAAGTAGTGCTGAATCTATAACTACTAGGCTTAGTAAACTTAGTAAACTTATTCTCTGGACTCATTTTATTTCTCTCTCACACAGAATTCAGCCCTTGGTGATAGAAGATTTTCACTATCTAGTTTTAAATAATCATGCTGTAAATCAGTAGGTAGCCCACAAGAAGACCTTTGTGTCAATATGATCAGGAATGGGATTTGCACCTGTCTGGTTTATATAACGTCATATTTAACTTACAGAGCTTTTTTAAAATTCAGATTGAATGTTTATTTCAGTGCAGTCTCTCTTTCTTCCAGCTGTGCTGTGTCAGGAGCTAATTCTAGGAAGTAAAGAGCACAAGGCCAAATCTCATTGAAATGACCATTATTCGTGCTTGTCAAGCACTTCTAAATCTTTGCACTACTCTATCGTCTCTTGGACGTCAAGAGAAATTTTTAAAACTTAAGCCCTTGCTCAAAATTAAACTTGTGAGCTTCCCTCAACTTTCTAAAAGTTGATTTCCAAAATCAGAGTAGAAAAATGTATAGAAACGTATTTTTATATGGATTGAACCAAAACTCAAGAGCATTAACCCCTGTGAGGATTTGCAGCTTTCAGTTTAGGACTACCTTGTGAAAATAACAAGCATTTGAAAAGAATGGAAAAAGAGAACGTGGCAGCCACCTTAAATCAGGGAATCACTACAGGTTTTTTGTATATCAAATATGACTGTTGTTTCCCCCCCTCAATAGTTAAAACATATTTAATCTAGAACTAGGACTTCTTGTAGAAAATTTAGGTAAACAAAACTACCTGATAAAGATTCTCATCCCCAGTGCCAAACTTTCCCATATTGCAAGTTCAGTCCACACCACAGATTCAGATTTCTCACAGTACTTGGGTCCTATTTTAGGAGAGGATTCATCAGTTGGTAAACAGGTATATATTGCTAAAGCTTCATCAATGCAAATGCCACTTTACCAACACTCATTTATTTAAGTGACAAGGCCAGGTGTCTTGGGTTTTTACTTAAACAAGATCAAGAATAATCCAGTATTGTGTATGTTTGTTGAAATGTTTGAAGTAGCTTACAATTTCACTTTTCTTGGACAGTCTTGGAAAAGCTATATGTGATACTGGCTGATCGTAAAATAAAAATAAATATATGTAAGTTTAAAAATAAACCAGTTTTCTAACTCCTGTATTCCATAAAAAGAGAAATGTAGCTACTTATGAGGAATCACCAAAAGAACCATGAAAGCACTGTACCTTCTCTGTGAACACAAAATTGTTAAGTGTAAAATATTTATGTGCTCTGAGAGGACAGGGTCACTGAGATAATACCCTATGGCAAATTAGAATGAAAATACTAGTAATGAAAGTCTTTTTTTTTTTT
>NW_015094368.1:0-2536 GCF_001431845.1 Calidris pugnax
TTTTTTTTTTGGAGGGGAGGGAGGAGGGAGAATGTGTATCTTTTCATACATGAGGTGAAAAGAAAACAGAAAAAAGAAGAATCAACCATCTGCATCTGATAATTAATTTGAAACCAACCCATTCTGACCATTAGTGATTTTCTCCTTCTTGCAGAAGATAACAAGACTCATTGAAAAGATGTCCAATTTACAGTCTCCAAGATTTCTGACACCTTAGTGTCATCACAGCTGAGGACAGAGTAGATGAATGAGTAATGATGCATACAGGCTAGGATCATCTAGTTGACTGATACGTTTCCAACCCATTACATAGCACACACAGACCTCCTTTCTCAGAAAGGTCAGACAAATTAAATACCCACAAAAATCGTAATTATTGTTTTGTAGGTCTTCACTGTACTCTGATTTAAGCAAGTCAAAAATTTTTAATAGATAAAAATAAGAACAACTTGTATTATGATTACTGGTCATCATGCAACACACTGTTTTAAGATTTGAAAACTTATCTGAAATTATTTATAAATGTTAGCTACTTTGTCAATATGATAGACTGGTATCAGACAGCTTTGTCACTAGCTTTATTTTAGCTTCCAACAATTACAGATAACAGGTTTTTGCTTTTTCTGGATGTTAATGAAAATATACAAGTAATATATATTTCTCTTCCCAGCCTTTCTACGTCTTTCTCCTCAATGAAGTTTAGACATAGCATGTCACCTTATTTAGTCCCCCACAGTGTAGCTTTTTGCATGACTTCTGAAATGCAAATTAATAATGCCATTTTAATAAGGGGCAAATTATAGCTACTCTAAAAATGCATGATGAACTCATGTGTGAAAACCATAGGCAGTAGAAGTAGTCATCTTAATGCAGGTTTGCATAGCTGTGACTGAGAACTGCATTTAGTTCCTATTCCTGTTTTGAACCTTTTTTGTGGCTTTATGTCAAGTAACCACCACCTTTTTGTACTTGTTACTGGTCTACTTCTTATACTTAGCCTGAATGGGTTTTGGGGAGGTAGCAGGTTCTTTCAAAAATCTTTGCATAACAGCTTATGAAGCTGCAAATCATAAAGTTACATTCACTGAAGAGGAGAGTTCATACCATCCAGAAGGAAATTGAGGTATGTAATGGTTTATTATTAATGCAGATCCAAACACCAAAACAAGACTCACATCTTAATTCTTATTAGAACTCAAATGCACAAAATTACGTTAAACCTCACTTCTGGCATGAATATGTATACTGTTAAAAAAAACAATAAAAAGGCACCCAAGTTGTATACCTATCCAGTATATAATAGCATAACATAAGCAAAAGTCAGAGCTGAATCTTTACCATACTTCCTGTTAGTGATTTTGTTATATGCATATAAGAGAACAGCTTCAGCAAGAATTTTAACAAGACTGCCACAGGTTCAACGCGTGGTATTCTGAGCATGCAAAAGAACCTAAAGAGCACCCCATTAAGCTCAAAATGGAGCTTCACTCTTTTATGGAGAAACATGCCCTTTGGGAACCATCTGTGAATAGGGCATGGCAGACACTCTCACTGAGTACACTCTGAAGTTATCTTTATCGACATTACAGAAATAAGAATTTTAAAGCAAATGAAATGAAATAAAAATTAAGTTAAAGGAAAGAAGCAGGAGGAAGGTTGCAGCTATTGCTCTTCCACGTTTCACACATATTTTGCCAACCTCCATCTTATAATTCTCTGAACTTCTAAGTGTTCTCACCCTTCTGAGTATCTGAGTATAAATGCAGCTATAAATTGCATACACAATGTCCATTTAGGCATTTTGAGTTTTTTTCTATCCTTTGTCCTTTCTTATTTGTCATATGTATTTTGTTTTGCATAAGAAGCAGCCCAGAACAAGAACCTTTTTCCTCTATATTCCAATAACCACCATTTCCATTTTGACAACTATCCAATGGCTACCACACCAACAGTACTATGGAGCTACAGTTTTTCAGCTGTAGAGCTTGAATTCTGTAAAAACAAACAAAAAAGGCAACTAGGGAAAAAAACCCCAAATGTACAACATACCACTACCCAAAACCTGAACAACCACCACCAAAAAGGAGGTATCACTGTATAAACATTCCCATTTGACAGATGATGCAGAGCTACAATATACCAAGCTCACCCAACTGGCCATGAGCAGAGTTAGAGAACGTATCCAGCTCCAATATGATGAATGCTTTTACAGAGAAAAAAAACAACTACGATCTATAATCTCTTCTACTCATCAAAATAAACATGACTGACTTCACTGATGCTCTGAACATGTTTCACAGATTAAATGAAAGCTACTTGTGTTGTGTACCTTCTATTTTCCTGCTGCTTGGAAAAACTGCATTTAAACAGCCTCATCCAGAGAGCGGGACTTAAAATATTTAATTAGCTATTATGACTGTGATCTTCATAATTTTACTAGCAAATGCCTTTAATATACACAAAATGAGTCTGATTAAAATCGTAAGGTTAGAAAACTTACATAGTTTTGTAGACAAAAAAAAAAAAAAAAAAAAAA
>NW_015094369.1:0-2531 GCF_001431845.1 Calidris pugnax
TATTTTTGATGCTGAAATACTGTAGCTTGTTACCAGACTGGTCTACTTGCCATTTCAAAATGAGAGTGATTTTGGAAACGCACAACTCCGTGGGGCAGCACAGGTAAGTTGAGCTGGTCTCACCCGGAGACCTGAACTACTATACCCTTCAGCTGATCCTTAATATTATCACCTCTCGAGGCACACTCACACTATTTGCCTGTCTTTCTTCCCTGAGGTGCAGAAAAAACATGTCTGATCCTCTTCTGCTTTCCCTCCCCTGTCACACGTGCCTTCATCCAGTGTTTATTTGCTATCCTTTTGGCCACAGATCCTATATAACTGTTTTAGTAAAGAAATTTTATTCCTGCAGCAGTTTGCTTGCCCTGCCTTCAGCTGCTCAGCCTAACAAGTATAGCTCAGGGCCAATGATTTCTTGTCTGGTAGGAAGGCTTATAATTATGCCACACAGACTGGAAAAACAGCAGGTCCAATAGTCCTCTACCCAGTGACCACAAGGCTTAGAGCCTATTTAAAAGATTTGCCTTTTCCCCTTTGCTTATGCAGTTCTGATTCATGGAAACACTGACAGTGAAGGAAGATGAACGGTCTCCACTCACACCGTTTCCCCATCCCCTTACCATGAGCAGTGGCTAAAGAGAGCCTTCAAAAGGCATGCACCATCCCTAGCAGTTGTGAGCAGCCTGCTCTCACACCAGCAGTGCCAGGGTACTATGAGAACGGCAGAGAAAGCAGAAAATTACACCAACAGGGTCTTCTTCCACTGCAGGTGATGTGGTTACAGCAGCAGGACTGAGGGATGCAGGACTGAGACTCACACAGTGCTCCCTTGTAAGGCAGGTCAGACTCTATACACCAGTCCTTTACACTAACCCTTTACATAACCCCACGGATGAATGATTTTATACAGATTGCAGCTGTACTGGAAGTGGTCACAGCTGCTAGAGCCCGTCTGTGTTAGTGGGGCTGGTAAACAAAGTAATTGCCATTATAGGAAGTGTCTGTGTCAGGAAGCCCCAGTACAGGCTTCTCCCAGGCTCCCAGTGGTTGGTCCCACAAAGACACTGATTTTTCCATGGAGATAAAAAGGGAGAGAAGTCTGTTTCTTTGCGTGAAAATATCCAGCTCGTTCTTGAAAGCTAGAAATAGACATCACAGTGACAGATCTCCCAACCTTAGTACCCAATTGCAAAGCGACATAAATCCAAAGCTATTATTTATAACCAGTGCAATGAAACACAATGGAAAAGCCCCAGCTGACGTTTCCCTACAGCCAATAGAACTGAAGTCACGTGTATGAAATATGACTTTGCAAATAAAAAAGCAAGCCGAATGTGCAACATGTACAGATGACCACACGGTGGCCCTCAAGTACCAGAGATGAGCTATTTTCAACCAGAAAATTGATGACATCATAAAAATGCCAACATGTCTAGGATGGGCTGTACTTACTTTTCCAGGAATTCCTGCAGACCCTGCCGGCGATGGTCCACGTGATGGGGATTGTTCATATTGAAAAAGGGAGTCTTAGATGGCAGTTCAGGTAACTGTCTTTATAAACAAGAAGGAAACACACAGTTAAAACCAGATCTGAAACAGCAGAGAAAAATGCAATAAGCAAATGCCAACCCCAAGCAAGTGAAATTCATGGGGCACATTCCGGAAGTTCATGAAATGGAATTTGGGAATGCAAGGTTGAGAAACTGGAGGGCTTCTCACACACCTCAAAGGGCAAAATAAGCAAACCAGATATTTCTGGTCCAGTTGTTATGCCTGCATGCTTGTCTGCCCGAGTCCCTCATGGTCCTTGCAGATCCTAAACACGTCCTAAAAGCACAGAAAGGAGGTCTGTACACCCACACCACACTGCTGTTTCTGCTACCTGGGCGTAGCAAAGGGAAACCCAGACCAAATCCCTTACAAATTAGAGGGGGGCTCACCAACCAAAGGCTATCAGTACCAACCACGTTCTTCTGGGTTTAAAGCAGAGAAAACGCCTTGCACAGAATAAACCTGTGCTGGTAAGAAACACAGGACACTTTCCAGCTCTGATTTCTGTGATTCTCAGTACTAAGATGAAACAATCCTCCCCTTCTGTGACTTCCATGAGTATTAAGTAGCCAGATATGAAGTTGCTCACATAAGCACTGCGTTGCTCTGAAGCCTCTGCCGAAGCCAAACGAATTCTCGAAAGCGTCGTCTAACACAGGATGTTTTCCTTGTGAAGCACATACTGTTTGTCTGTTGGGAAATATAGAAAAAAAACCCAACAAAACATTTTACTTTGTAAATCAGCTTAAGCTAAAGTGCAGGCATTGCATTAGAAACACATCCAAGATGCTAATCCCTGAAACACCAATGGAAAGCTTGACATAAATTCAGGTTAGGTTAAGGACTGTGCTTTATCTCAGATAGGAACTGGTGACAGTTTCTAATACTTCTCAGGGGAAGTATTTTTCATTGCTTCTTTCTCTTTTTAAAAGCAAGAGATCTGGATTATGGTACAACTTGCAGTAACAGGAAAAAAAAAA
>NW_015094370.1:0-2514 GCF_001431845.1 Calidris pugnax
ATCCAATACTACATTACTGTTCACAATCTTCTTGGACCTTGAATTAAGCTGTGAAAATTGTAGTATCTGCAGTACAAAAGTGTTTTTTCCACTCCTATTACTTGTCACATTAATTATTTTTTATCATCCTGATCTGGTGACAAAAATGGTAGGTTTCAGTAATCCAGAAACTGCGGTTATTTTAGTCCTCTAGGACTTAGAACTACAGAAGTAAAATAAGAGCAAAATAAAATAACAGTTAATAGTTCTGTCTTTCTTACCCACTAGGAACAGGTCCCTCCAGTCTTTTGTAACTGTATCCATGGCATGTTTTACTGCGTGGAGAGAGAGACGCTTTACTACAGCCTCTTGCAGTCAGCTGTAGGCATGCACATTTTGACCTAGAAGGTAACAGTAGAACATCTCAGAATGTATTTGGGGCAGCGTAAATCAAACATAAGTCCAGATAATTTAAAATGTGCTTGACTATATACACACACACACACGGTTTTGTATATATCTATTTTTCCCCCATCACTTTTACTCCATAAGGCCGTTTCAGGCACCCTACCCTTCTCTTTGTCTCTTGCCTGGGTACGCGTGCTTTACAATAATTGTGTTCTCTCCACCCCAAACCCATTCTTCCACCACGTTCTGTAAAAAGGACATGCAAACAGCTCAAGTACAACAGAAATTTCTTATAAACAGGACACTGCCAAATGTCTTGAATGAATTAATTAAAATCACCTGTTCTGGCACAGCATTCCAGTCTGTTAGTCACTCCTTCATTACCTTCCTCTCACCCTAGCCCTCAGGAAGTTAAGAATTTCACACTGTGGAGTGGAGAACTCAAGCAATAATGCTGGTCTTTACCATCTTATGTCATGGCATCTCCAAAGACCCGCAGCGTTTGTGCGAACAGCAACGGATCAAACCCTGAACCCCAAATACACACATCAAAAGCATCTCAACTGTTGAGGAAGTTCAGTGCAA
Organism: Calidris pugnax; assembly: GCF_001431845.1. Lineage (NCBI taxonomy): Eukaryota > Metazoa > Chordata > Aves > Charadriiformes > Scolopacidae > Calidris > Calidris pugnax. Next base: position 973 of record NW_015094370.1, read on the forward strand.
AGACACAGCATGATATGTTCTCCCTGTTCCCCACCATTCAGCTGAAATTAAGTAACTACTGAAGCTTCATTACACTAAGCTGTGATTTCAAACTTTTGTTGGGTCGTGGGGAATTATACTGCACATCAGCACATGCAATTGCCCTGGCTATCAATAATACACAATGGAGTCACCACCAAATAACACCTACAGGTAGAGATAAAGACAAACACCCTTCAAAAAACTGGACAAAATTATCACTAAACTCGCATACTTTAACTGTGACGGGTTCCCACAGAGTAACACGTAGCCCAGAGTTACTGGGCTTTTCCTAAAGACAGTAGTGAGCAACACCATTTGAACTGCTCAGAGCATAAATGTGTTCTGTGACCACAGGGTTTCATTGTTTCTGTTGAGACAGATGGGATATAGTGGTTGTGAACAGGATGTTTCTTCCTCTGCCCTCAATAACCTGCTAAGTTCCAAATGATCTGATCCCTCTTGAGGACACCATCCCACAGCAGGAGCTGCAGCAGAAGCTGTCATGCAGGATCCTTCCCTGCCCGCCAGGAAAAAGAGCCTTCCTCTGCTGGCACAAGACTCCCTTCCCTACTCCGTTCCCAAGGCTGAGAGATCAGCTTGCCAGCTTCATCTGGAGGAGAATCACTGTCAATTTGAGAAGAAAGGGAAAGGAACACAGTAATGCACCTGTTGATCGCTTCCTTCCCTAAAACAGAGGCTGGATGGGTAGGAGAACCCAAGTTCTGGAGAAGATAAAGACACAGCAGTGTCAGTCAATGCAGAGCATGGCACAAGATAACTACCACAGATATTCCAGCAGCGTTGGTCCTTCATTATTTGTTACTGGGCACCTTCACACTTACACCATCACCCTACTATTGAGGTATCACACATCACTTGTCTGGGATTAGATTTTTCTACCTACCTATCAGTGCAGCCATCTGTGCAGTCACATGAATCAACGAACATGCTGGAGAAATTGTTGAGATAATATGCACGCGGCCACGACGCCCTCCGATATTTGAAATAAGGTAATCTTGCGCGGTCGAGATCATTACAGAAGGAAATGGGCACAGTCTCAGCTCCATTGCTAATATCAAAATCAAACACGAGGGGTTCGGGATTTACAGTGTTCCTGCCCAACAGTACGTATGTGTTGAAGGAGAAGTGATCAACAAATAAGAAATTGCACTGTGTTTCAAACAAATAATTTTGCACATCTTGAAAGCTTCTCAGACTTCGACCACAAGGAGCTTTGTAACTCACATCCAGTGATTTGGAAAGGCAGTCTGCTTTTGCGTGGCGTCTTTGGAAGTGAAACAGGATTGGTATCTTAAGAGGGTTTTCACCCTTGAAGGAGCCCGCTGCTCTGTTGGCAAGACACGCACGAGAGCACTTGTGGTTCTTATACTGCAGGTTTAAGGGTAAATCTTCAATTTTACCAGATGCTTCTTTACCTTCTGAACCTGTTTTTCCTACGTTCTCCTTTTTGCTATTTGGAATAAAAAAGGTTAAAAGAAAAAAAGAAAAAAAGAAAAAAAG
>NW_015094371.1:0-2466 GCF_001431845.1 Calidris pugnax
TTTAGTGATATGGCTTCTCAGGGTTTATTCTGCATGAAGATAAAATCCTTCCTTGCTTTTGTTTTTTCCAAAATGAGGCACAGAACTTTTCCTGCAGTAAAGTACTTTATTTTTCAAAATGCAAGTGATTTTAAAAAATCCTGATAGAGTACATTTGGTAGAGGTTTTGGCCCTGTAGCCATCTTTTTCACCAAGTCACTACCTTCAGATCTGATGAATAATTGTCATTTGTGAGTCAATGATGGTGAAACAAAAGACAGACCTGTGAGCGGAAAAAGAAATGCTTACAGCTTTCTTTTGTCAGCAACAGAGTATTTCGTTCAGCTCTGCTGATGACATTCCATTTTCCATTACATTACACCTAAGAGCACTTTCCAAACTTCGAAATAATTTGTTTGAGGAACACATTTTGTGGGGTTTTTTTAATATTAAATTGACTTGGTGACATTATAGGGCTTGTTTTCTCTGTCGAGTTAGACATTATGCGCCTATGAAGTGTAGCTGTGGGTCAGCCATCTGGAAGAACAAACTGCTCAACAACCGTGTAATTTGTCTTTTGTCTATCTTCTGGTACTGTGGCAGGGTTTTCTTGGATTAGTGCTGAGTAAACACTGAAAGGAAGGTTTCCTTGAAGCAATCTTCCTTCTCTAAGAGGCATCTTACTCATTTACAAATTAACAAGTAGTCTAATGCTGCTAAAAGCTTTTGTTAACCGCATTTCTGTATGCCTTGATTCCACAAGAGAAAACATGTCCTTTCTTTTCTCTTTCCTGTGACCACAAAGCAGATATAATTCACAGACTTAACAGCTGTGAAAGGAAACATTTTCCTGTGTTGAATCAAAATGTAGCTGCCTGCCACTTACCTTGATGGAAAGGCCTGAGAGGAAATACTTGGCTCCACGTCTCTTGATCTTCCATGTTGCAACAGGTTGTATTTAAGAAAAGAGCATCTTCTCTGTGGAATAGTGCTCCATATCCCCAGTGGTGGCCCGAGCTGATCAAGGCACTGACATGGGATTTAAGTGATTATTGTTTAATTGATTAAGTGAGACATAAAGCATCAGAATTGGCTCTTGAGGGAATGTGGGTATCTAAAGTCCTAACAGGAATGATTAAACTTACTGGCCTGACCAAAATTCAGAGCTTGGCTCATTCTGTTCTTCCAAAGACTTGTGGTGCTCTTCAGCTGGTGTACTGCTCCATCCTAATTCACAAATTAAAATGTTGCTGTTAAGCAGACACCAGGTTATAACCAAGAGGTCTACATTTAACTGATGTTTTTAGTAAATGTATGGTTACTATAAACGCTTTTGATGCAAAGGCCAGAACTGACCATTACGCTGATCTGGTCTGACATCCTGTAAAATGTAGACTGAAGAACACAAAGCACTTACTTTCCCTTGAAGTCAAATACTTTTTATTTAAGTTACAAACATAACTTTTGAGAAAGACATCCAACTCTACCTTCTGCTATTTCAACAAAAATTAAGGAGTAAGTGACAAGGAATAGTCAGAGGAAGACCAAACTTTCAGCAAGAGTAACCGTGGCTCTCTCAGAAGAGATATAGAATTCACAAACCATTGTCGTCATCATAGCCTCAACTTTTGATTTTAGTATTATTATTTTTTTTTGCAACTGCTGTGCACTGCATTCCTTGTTGACTTACACTGGAAGATGGTTACATTGACAGATGGAGAATTTGCAAATCTCTTCCACCAGTGCCATAAACTACATGTGGCAGCATAGGCAACCCGACAGGTGGGACCTTACCCCTACCTGGAAGCCACCGAAATGGTAGAATGCAAAATATGGACATATCTCTGTGGGGATCAATTTTGCCTTAGTTTCCTCTTTTTGAAATGGAGGTGATATGAAAGTGGGGTGAAGATGGTTGGGATCTAAAAAGTAAATAGGACAGGGAAATGGTATGCTTTATGGAAATCAAGCCATTCTATGTCTGGCTGTATATTCAAGAAACACTCTATTATCAGCCTCGTGGAGTAATTCCAATTCCAGTTGAGATTAAGATGAGATGTGGGAAGAATGGCTGCCCCTCTCAGCTGAGGATGGATGAGGACTCCGGCCCCTCTCTGAAGGGGCTGCTATCATCATCAACACAGAGGGGAGCAGCCGGAGCATTCCTGAGCAGGTATTAGGGTGATGCAAAAGCTGGAACCCAAATGATGATGACACATCTGTAGTACGGTGGTTAAACAAGTGATAGGCATCTGCAGGCCAGTGCTGGGCTGCAAAGGTGTAAAACTCCTACTGCGCACCCTGATGTTCAAACATCTCAGACAAATAGTCTTTTGAATTGTGGCAATTTTAAGTGCCTTGTTTGCCTAGGGTATTAGAAAGCAAGAAAGCACAGTTTATTTTTGCTCTTGAAACCAGCAAGCAAGTTTTAGCATGCGTTTTTTAAATGTATTTTTTTTCCAGTAGGTCGAGGGAGGTCATTCTCCC
>NW_015094372.1:0-2563 GCF_001431845.1 Calidris pugnax
AAAAAAAAAATTTATTGTTAATGAGAAGCAGCCAAAGAAACTTTTGTTTACTTTAACAGTTTATACATTGATGATAGACTTCAGTAAATTTCAGATAAAGGTTTTCAGAACTGAACTGAGGATAAAATCTTCTGCTGGGAAAAAAAGAGGTTAGACTTCTCTAAGCAGACAGGAGCTCATACTGTGCCCTATCCATTGCCATTGCTGATGCCTAGAGAATTTCGGACAGGCTTTTGCTCTCCCAGGTAAAGACAATTAGAGTTTATTCTAATTTGTTACGATTTCATGCTGTGAACTCCCAGTGAGCTCAGTTGCTCACATGGTAGGCTGCTAGTTGCTTCTGCTTCTCTGTGCATTTTGAAATTAGTCTTCTGTCTTCAGGTACATTAGGGACTTACTCAGCTCATACCTCCTAATGTGCCACACAGCAGCAAGCCAAATTCAAAGACAAAGAGCAGCACTGAATTCTCCTGATAGCACCAACCCTCATAACAAAATGCCACCACTTTTTACTTCTGTCCTTATTGCCCTTCAACACCACCCCTTAAACAGATCTGAAGATGTAAGTTCAACATGTTTTCCACCTAAATTTGTGTATCAGTGGGATATTCATATGCGCTTAAGGGCTTTTGCAAACATATATTTTAATTCCTGGATTTTTCTGAATATTTCTGGATAGGCTACTTGTACTTTTTGCATTTTATAAAACCATGAATTCTAATACAATTTACAGCATCAGATAAGGTACAACATAGTTACAGTAAAACATTCAAATTATTTCTAAACAGGCACCATTTTACACAGGGTATATAGATAATGTCTTGTTATTTTAAATATTCATGAAACTAAAGCACAATGAAAGAGCACCTCATGTAGCTTGGACACCAGACAGAATTCAACTAGGTCACACAACTAATTTAAACCATGTAACTGTTGATGGTGTGCCCTTTTGGAATTTTTTTTATTTGTCATGAAGCACATTTTGATCATTTCACATTGAAAACTGCATCCTTGAACAATTTTAAAATCCATTGTTTGGTACTTAGTGTTTCTGATAATAATCTCACTAACAGTGTCCCTTTAACTAGGTTGTTGGTAGATCTTAACAATACATACACACAGCAAAGTAACTTTTTCGCCATAGTAACATTTTTAATTTGAAAAACCTCATCTTCATTTGGAATAAGGTTTAACATGAATTGGCATTCGACAGGACTGTTGATGGTTTTGAGTAAGAACAACATTCTCTAATAATAAGTAGTTGTGGTGAATATTCAGATTCTTGGATTTTTTTAATTTGTTAATTGCCCCCTAAGCAAAAATTTTTTTTGTAAAGCCAAGTATTATCATCTGTGTTTGTGAGATAGTTCATTTTGATATCTTCAACCCATTTTGTAGTATAAGAATTACATCTTTAGCAGAACATCTACAATTATATGTTTTGTTATCGACAAAATACAAGTCCACCTGCCTCGTGTATGCTGAGCTCAAAGCATTTTTTAGACACACGTAAGTCAGGCATAGAAGCATCTTGTAGCAAACCACCACACAATTGCAAAATAATCAGCCAACAGTGCTCAGCTCTAACATATAAATTACTGCTATTTGGCAGAACTACAAAAATAGATTTAAAAGATGTGCATGTACAGACAGATGCACAATGCATACATTCAGGGTTTGCCAGTCCTGCATCAATATTCCACTATGGAGCTGTCTGCTATAGAACTGACTTCCCAACAGAAAATTGAAAAACTTGATTTTTTCTTGTTTATTTTTTATTAGTAAAACACACATGGTCTACATTTAATACTGCAGTAGCATATAGAATAAAGAAATATTGCAATAATTTCTTCAAGAAGGACTTAGATAAGCTAATAAGTGAACCAGGAGAAAAAGGGTTAATAAATAGTAGAAATTTGTTATGAATGGAAATATGAAGAATGTATGTTTTATATAACATTCCTTGGTATTAAGAATACAAAAAAGTTTATGTTGTCTTTTATAGTACAGTACCATGGCATTTTGTCTATTTTTCAGGCTAGGCTTTTAGTACTTACCTATGAAATTTGACATAATACAAATATGAGTATTTATGGTAGCAGAATTATTATTTTATACCCTCTGAAAACACAAAGAGAACAGCAAGCTGTAACAAACCCTTAATTACGTACCATCTTATTTTCCCACAATTACTTGTTACTATTAGTTACTATTGTTATTGTAGAATTTACAGGTATCCATCAAGACAGATTTTGTTGAGTAGGTGTTGATGAAATAAGAATAAATCACATGGGAAGAAATATATAAATATGCTTAAAGATAGCATAGTTGAGTATTGGAAAAGCTTGTAGAGGACCTGCAAACCAGATCTCCGAGCATCAGTTTATATGTTAAAGATTTGCAATGGTAATCTTATTTGGAAGGAAGGAGATTTTCTAGGTTTTACCCATTGTGTCATGAGCAATAGCTCATTGGCTATTCAAAGATGATTGTATCAATTATGTTGCTGGTATTTTTATTTCCCTGAATCTTTTGATATATTTTCTGGGGAATCATTGTATAC
>NW_015094373.1:0-2548 GCF_001431845.1 Calidris pugnax
CAGGATATAGGAATAAATTTCTTCCACATGTGCATTCCAAAGCCACAACCAGACCCCTAACAGTAAGTCATCCGGCTGACCCATCCCAAAACACAAAATACATATTATCTCAGGCATTTGGGATAATGATATTGGTGAATTTGCTCACCGACCTCCCTGCAGGACAATAGATGCTGTAAAGTCCATGCCTTTAAACCTTCCAAACCCATTAGTCTGACTGCAAACTTAGTCATACATCCAATGTAGCCAGGTAATCACCGTCTAACCAACAGCTAACTCTAGTTGCATTCTCAACTTGGAATTCATCCAGCTTCATCAGTTTTTTGTGGTACCTACAGGTTCCATCGATGAACCTTGCTCATCAAGCTTCACTGTACTGAACCCTAGTGCAAAGACACAAGCCCTAATCAGGACAGAACATATCCCAAATGGGTGTAATCTGAAAGAACTACCCCCTTGGGGTGTTTGTGGTTGCCTCCTTTGGGTTAAGACTAGACTAATACACGGTTTAGAAGAGAAGTGTACAATATATTGTTGAACACTAAAGTATTCAAATGGTCTTTAATTAATTTCCATATGAAAGAGGTCACCTCTCTTTGGATAAACCTAGAGTTAAAGTGATGATTAAGACTGAGAAACAGTTGAATTAGGGACAGAGGTAAGGCCTGAGAGAGAACTGGATGGAGAATTGTGTGACTATCTTAATCCTCTAGGGAGTATCAAACAAGGAGGACAGTACTAGTGAGATTGCACAGGATACTCACAGGACAGCAGCGTCACCTCTTTTAACTTAAAACTATGGTTAGGTTGAAGATTGCAATTAGGGTGTGAGAGAAATGAGATTACAGAACTGTGGTTCAATGACCTGGGTTTTGCAATGGCCGTGGTACCAATGATAGTTATGGTTTGGTTTAAGGTTAGGAAAAGAAGGGCAAAGACTGCTGATATTATATGTGAATCTTGTAGTTGCCACTGAAATAGGATGAGGTTTGGCACACAGAGAAATCTAATGGGCAACTATTTGGGCTGAAGGTATATTTTCAGTTCTTGTAGGGTCCGTATCCTGTAGCATGAAGGTAATGTTGTAGTACAAGTTAGGTCTGCTTCTGTTGGGGCTACCTTTCTTAGTTTAAGGCTATGTTTGGTTAGAATCAGGTTTGTGCCTTAGGAGGGAAAGATCATAAAAGGCTTGTTCATTACAGGAACCTGTAAATGCTACAAAAATGGTAAGCAGATTAGGGACATTTGAGGAAAATAAGATGTGGGTCTTTTTATAAAGAAATGTATTGTGGACGTCAAGTTAAGGATGGTATTGTGGTTGCGTTTGGATTTGTGACAGAAGGACTCAAACTAGAGCGAGGGCTGCCTGATGAACCCTATCTAAATGCAGGAAGTTTGTCTTTCGTTGGGACATTTATATGTGGAAAGTTGGGGTTTATTTCTGGATACTGAAAGACCTGATGTTGCTGTTAGACCAAAAGTCTGGGTTTTCAGGTTGGGTCTCTCAAAGTCATCTTCCACTTGGCCTGAAAGAAGTGAAATCCTAAATACACTTGCAATTAGTTCTGGCATAGCCAAGCGTTGCTTTTCTGGCCTTTATACAGGAGTTTGTGTAATGACTGCAAAACCAGATTAATTTACCATTCCTGCAGATGCCACAAGACACGCAGGAGTGCTGGACACAGCAAGGGAAAGGAAATGCAATGGGGTGGGCTATGTTTGGTCTTAGGTGAAGTTCATCTTTCAGGTCCACAACCCTTTAGTTGAGCTAGTATTTTAAGTCCAGGTCACTGGGCCAGAGTTTAAGGTTACGCTTAGCCCTTGGAACAGAAGCAGTTGGAGTGTCAGGTTTAACACAATGTTCCAGACCAGCATGAGAGCCATGCTGGAAGAAATTTTGGGGCAGAGTTAGCTGGCCTAACTGGATTCAGGCCAAGGTTGAGGGCTTCTCATACCTTGAGCTGACAAGCGGCATTTGCGTCTGGATCCTGCTCGGGTTGCTAGGCTTCAACCTGAGTTAGTCCTAACATATTATACCAAATGATTTAATCTGGAGATTCTGAAGGATCAAGTAGGGTTTAGTGACAGCATGACCTATTATTGTACAGGTCATTAGAACTAGGACAATGCTGAAAAAATCAAATGGGGCCAACATTAGACACAGGGCAAGCAGGGCCTAAGTTTAGGGATAAGTGTTGTCATTATGGTTAACCTTTGGTACCGGAGGGGCTGAAGAGCTTTGTGGAAGTCCCTGCTGCAACTGATGCATTGCTCTTTTTTCTAAGGGAGAAAGGGACTTCACAGGAAAAAGTCTGACAGAGAGAAGAAGCAGGAGAAAGAGGAAAAAGAGACACCAGTACTTATCAAGACTTTGGGACCACAAGGGAAAGGTTTAGAAGTCTATACACATGTGCACATCTGTTCTCCCCAATCTTTAACCTTCCCGCCATCCATCCTGTCTCCCTGTGAGTCTCCCTTCCCCCCAACTCCCACAGTCCTCTGCCCCCACATGTCACATGTCCTCCTGTTAAGTCATGTTACTAGATTC
>NW_015094374.1:0-2597 GCF_001431845.1 Calidris pugnax
TAGCAGTATTTCACTCCTACATAACCCCTGAAATATTCAAATAAACACACGGATAAATATAATAAATAATAAAGAACAGAAGATGATAATCTAGTAGTAAACTAGAGAATAAAAACTTTACTCAACAAAAGATAGACACAGTGATATCAAACGGAGAGGTTACCCCCAGGCACCATTAGCAAGGTGCCCTGTGGCAGAGGAGGAAACCCCCACAGTGAACTGCATCCACACTGGGACCAGTGATCCTTCCCTTCTGCTCAGCACTTGTGCGAGCACATCCAGAGTGCCATAGCCAGTTGTGGGTTCCCCAGTACAACTCAGATGTGGATACACCAGAGCATGGTCCACCAGAGGCCATCAGGATGGTCGAGAGCTGGAGGAGATGCTGAGGGAACAAGTGGGCAACACTAAGGAATCCATCACATAGCAGTGATGGCTGCTACCAACTAATTAGCTTATAGACAAAGAAAAATTTTGGATTGTATTTAAACCAAGCACATCTCAGTGTTGCGTTGTTGAGAAGGTGAAGTGTTCAAAGTCAGCGTAAAACACAGCAAGCAGCCCAGAGGCACACAAGGCAAACATGCCTCTGCTTCTCCTGTTGGGAGATCTGGGGGCATCCTCTGGGCATCACTCTAGAGGAACATCTGCAACTGGCTGAAGTCAGCCAAAACCAGCAGTGTTGTTCTGTAGTGCTCTTTCCTGCCAGGTAAACAGTGACTAAAAGGTGTGAAAACCTGTACTGGCCTTGATAATAGCCAAGAAAAATCAAAGGAATTTCTTCCAACATGCTCTCTCCAACTGGGTGCCCTACTAACCAGCAACACCACACGGATAACACAGCAGAGCCAAGAGGAGATAACTCTGGGAACACAAGTTTTGACAAATAGAGCTGAACAACCACTGCCAGCACACATCAGCAAGATTGAATCCCACTGTAAATGTTCAAATCTGAGACCAGATGCTGGAATTTTACTGCTCGTGAACTCCCACAAAAAACAATTTCTTCCATCCGCTGGAGAGTTAAGCCAATCGCAAGACAACAAAGTAGTAGAGAATAGATACATTCAGCCCCAAATTATCTACATGTAGTGGAAATCAGATCCAGCTCCCAGGTTTCTGGCAGGTGGGTAAGACACCCCTTGGTGTCACAGCAGCCACCATGCTCTCGTGTACTTCACAGTGCCTAAACATGACTCTCGTGGCTTCAGGCGTGACTCAGGGCTTAGACAATTATACAGTTGTGCTTGCATTGTAAATAATATCATATACAGCCCAGATGATTGTACCGTTATGGTTGCATTATAACAACGCAGAAAGAAACCTTAAACCATGTACACATATTCTAATGTAAAATTTTACCCTGCCCATCTTGATTCAGGCACAAAGAGTTTTACACTTGCTCACAAACTTGCCACAACCAAATCCCCTGCACAGCCCTTCCCCATTTCTCTTTAGAGCTGATTACTTGATGCTTAATATTTCCTAAGACAATTTTTAATCGAAATGGCTAGAAAATCCATACCAACTCGCAATTCAAAAGTATAAATATGAACTGAGGAACAGATCCAGTGTAAATAGAGACCTACTCTATAAATACTGAGAAACTGTTAAATGCAGAGGTTGTGGCAGGGAATATTTTCAAATAGCAGAAAGACTTGCCGAAGTTACAGTCTTTCTTTCTGTTTTCTAAACAATACTCAATCTCTATGATATGGACATGCCCCTGACAGTGCTTTCAACTTTCTGCTCACCAGCACTGTGGAATTTTTGAATTAACCCTGAAGGAAACAGAGCAAAGCTAAAGCAAACACTACACAAACCAGACCTCCTGAAAAATCAGCATCCCAAAGCGGATATTTATGGATTTAAGGATTAAAATCCCTAGGATTGCTGCTTCCTTTCTTATTTCTTATGAGCTTCTCCTCTTCTCCTTCTCTATGAAAAGCTACTGATTTTTCCCCCCTCTTGATAATCTTTATAAAACACACATCATTAGTACTGCACACTTGGTGCTGGATTACTGAATATGCAACACTGAGTCTAACAATACTTTCTGAGAAAGAAACCACAAGGTATTGGGAAGCATTTGCTGTGTATCTACATTTTATTCCCTCCTCAAAGGGTTTAAAAAGCGTGGGATTTGGAAATAAACAGGTCTCTTCTGCAAGTGCTCTGCATATGGAGCCATGGATTTTCCCCTCCTTATACGTGCCTGTACAAAGGATTACAATATTCCAGATGCTTTTCACCCCCCAGACCCCTCCACAGCAATTTCCTCAAGCCCATACGTTTCCTCCACCACCTCGCATCCCACTCTCCTCTGCAAATTACACCTCACATAAACATTGCCGGGTTACTTGCAAGTGGCACATGTTCATTTTCTCCTCCCTTCCTAATATAAATTTCTCTCCTAGCAAATATACAGAAAGGACAGGAAAAGCAAAACAGGAGGTCTTACCTTTTGATGGTCTTCTTTGTTTCGTTTGTAGAGAAGAGAACGTACCCATTACAGCACCCATTGCAAAAGCTACTTGTGAGTTTTTGGGGAGGATTTATTTTGGCTGGGTTTTTTTTTTATTCTTCTTACCTTGATC
>NW_015094375.1:0-2581 GCF_001431845.1 Calidris pugnax
TCAGAACTCTAAAATCCTCTAGCATCATTAAGATGGCAGAAGGTAACTATTTTGATTAAAATTAATGCATATCAGGCAGACCATAAGTGTTAATTAAGAGTAACAGCAAAAGACTACAAAGTAAAATTTTAACTCAAAGTCAGAAAGCTGTTAGATTACAATTCATTTATGCATTAAGTAATGTTTCTTTATTTCATATAAGCTCCTGACTCATCAACTATAAATGTATACCTAGAATGTGCAAAGCTGCATGAGATCTGGTGGTCAGAGCTTTGGAACCTGTTGGTAGAGCAAGTTCTGGACTCAAAATACTACACCGGGATTGCATGTCTGGAGCTGAGGGAAGTCTGGAATCAGCAACTACTGCATTGTAACTCCACAGTTCCCTGGCATTTGGTCGAAACCTAGAGCAAGACAAAACAGAGTAAAAAAAAATAATATATATAAACCTTTCACCTACTAAAAAATACAAAAATCTAACTGATAACTAAATTTTATAAGCTATTTTATGAAAAATGTAGATCTACTAGTACAAACTCTTAAAACTGAACATCATTACACCAAATACATATAAACTTTACTAGTTTAATGCACTAGCAAATGGAAAGCCACAAAAACATTCTTATTGTACTTCAAGTCAAACAGCCATATTACGGGTTTACAAATTTCAGAAAACGTTAAGACACTTTTCAAAGCTAATAAATATTAAAACAATACCATCTATTAAGAAGCATGAAGTAACTAGCAAGTACTAGATACAATAGCAGATGTGCTCGAAAATGATAAAGATGCCAACTGAAAGTAAAAGGGTTACTCACCTTCAAATAAGAGTAAAAAGATCTTGAGAAATCCAACATATTTTGTTTGGTCTTTTTTAAATGGATAACATCACCTCATGAGTTTTTAAGGGATTATAGAAAAGGGCAGCATAAACAAGGGAATACAAAGACTTTCTATAGTACAGATTAACATGGAGAAAAAGAAAATGAAAAAAATGAAGTCTTTGATATTACTATGTAAAAGGAAGAAACAGCAGACCTATGGGAGTGTTCCGAATAAGCACAAAAGGAACTTTCACTTGGTACAACTGTTCTAAAAATCCAAGTGGAGCTAAGGTGGGCTAACTAACGGAGAAATAAATACTTTTAACTAAAAATATTATAGGACGTAATATGTATTCAGGATTTCAATGAGTTAGCAATGTGCAAGTTTATACACCCACAAAATTAGTTTAACCTCTTGAATTTCACTACTACCTGAAAAAGTCACAAAACTATGAAGAAAATATTTAAAATCCATGTATTCAAGAATGCTGTCTCTGTACAGATAAACTCCCCCGCCTTCATATAAATAGGCATGAGTAAAAATGCCCAGGAATAGTAATTAATATACCAAATACTTCACTACTAATTGGCATATTCATTAACATGTCTCTGCTCTAGACTGTTTTAATATTTTCCATTAAGCAAGAATGGGATCCAACAAAGAAATAAATTTGTGCAGACTCTAAGAATCCATTCTTCGGTTAAAGTATTTAAGCTCTAGATTTAATTCTAAAGTCCCCAAAATTCTGCAAGACAATAGAACACCTCAACCCATGTTTACCCAGAATATCTTTAACATGTGACTCAAGGTGAATAACCATTTTACGGTGGTAAAGTTGAGTGTCATCACTTTTTCCTCCCTGAAACTTGCTGCTTTCCCATGGCTATTGATAACTGCATTTTTCATAAATTGAGTCTTTCAGTGTGTTTAATCATGCTGATGATATCATGACTGAGAGCTTTAAGGGATGTGGGTGCTACAGGTGCTACAGATGCTACCCAGATGTCATAAAGGAACATGCCTAACATAGAAGCATCCATGTTTGCTAAGTGGCTTTAAGTTCTTGAATCTCCATTTTGGATGAAGGCATCCGAAGTAGGATGCAAGTAGCCTATGGACATAATGACCTTTTAACAATATGATCCTACGTGATACTGTCTTTTCCAGAGGAGTTCAGGCTAGCTGGTTCCCTGCTTTAACAGTAAGTGATTGTTCTCATTTTGCCTAAGTCTTCAAAGAGTTTAAACATCATCCATCACTTACACTCAAGGTGACAGTTTAAATTTCTCTCCCAGATCCTGGTTGACATAGCTTTTAAATCATTACAGAAGAATTGGATGTTATGATTCTGTCTTGGAACAAGGGCTTATGATCTATGCCTGCCCAAAGACTCCACTGAAAGCAACCACCCTGAAGACTGTGAAATAAATACAATCATAATTTGAATGTCTATGCCATTTAAGTGTTTTTACTTTGACCTCCCAAAATGTCAGAACTGAAAAGAATACTATTTCTCCACCCCTTCTCCTATTTAAATCGTAACCACTAATACGTGAGAGAGGGATGAAGATATAAAACATGAGACTGTGGAAGCTGGGTATGGCAAGAAAATTATTCTGTGAAGTGTTAAGTAGATGGAGAAAAGCAAGGGAAGAATAAAAAGAGTAAACAAGTAGAATAGATTTGACTCCCCTGAACATCATGAGACAAATGAGAATAATGCAAAACCAAAAAGGAATTAAAAAAAAAAAAAAAA
>NW_015094376.1:0-2488 GCF_001431845.1 Calidris pugnax
CTGGAGCTTGCCAGCTGGGTAGTTTCACCCCCCTCAGTTTGCTTCCCATCTGCCCCAAAACATTCCTTCGGAATGATGTGGGCTGTAGCCTGGAGCTGGAGCTGCCCTTTGGTGTTCCCTGTCCCGTGGGGCTGTGTCTGCCCTGGCTGCTGGAGCTCAGCACGACCAGGCAGGGCTTTGTCTCCACTGCAGTAACCGGGAAGCCCCAGCACTCCTGGATTTTTACCTGTGCTTCATTGTACTTGTGTCACTCTCTCCCCATCTCCCCGGCACGCTGTTTGGCTCTCCTCCTCTTTCCCTTGGCTCCCCTCTGCTGCTCATGGGTTTGCACTTGGGTTTTTAACATTTTTCTTGGGACTTAAGCACTGACAGCCTTGTTGCCTCTTCCCATCTCCCCCGCTCCCCACCAACTGAATTTCCATTTCAGCCAAACTGCTTTATGCTTCAGGTTTGTTCTGCTGTGGGTCTCCTTTGCCCATGGAGGAGCTGGGGTGCAGCGCTACCGGCTGTGCTCGCCGGGAGGGCACTGCATCAGCAGGGACTTGCCCATCGTGTCCCCCTCGCTGCTGCCCTGTGTGTATTAGGCATCTGATTTCTTGGGCCCCCACCAAACAAGATAGTCTTTTAGATCTCCCTCATGTCATTTTATTATAGCATACACCAAATCCCCGTTGCCATCTCTCTGGGCAGAGTTATGTTTTCCTTGCAGAGAAGTGTGTGAAGTTTATCAGTGGTGACCTGTTTTCTGCAAGGCAGAAAGTAGCAAATCATCATTAACCCGGAGCCGTGTGTGTTCCTGGGTTTGCAAGTGCTGCAAGAAAACCAAAACCCCAGTAAATTAATGACTGTTCCTCTAAACCCTCGTGGATTCCAAAATCCAGGGGATGTTCCCACAGGCACCCTTGGGAAGCACTGGGGTCCTTGGCACGAGCCCAGAGGTGTGGCCTGAGGAGGAAGGAGGTTGTCTTCTCTCAGCTCGTTCCTGACAGTGCTTTTTGGGTCACTCTTCCCACGTTGAGGCTGTGCTGAGACAGATACGAAGAGGAAGAGTGAAAGTCCTGCGTGCTGAGCTGGGGGAAACGTGAGCTGCTCCCGCCTTCTGTCTGCACAGCTTCTCTGGTGCAATTTTTGATTGCCAACTCCTCATCTCGCTCCCTGCTTTCTTCTCTCCAGGCTTTGTTCCAGTTATCCCCAGAAGCTGCTGGTCCCTGTCTGGATCACCGATAAGGAGCTGGAGAACGTGGCTTCGTTCAGGTCGTGGAAGAGGATCCCTGTGGTGGTGTACAGGTAAGCACAAACCCGACCAGAGCCCACCACAGCCCCCAGTGTCCTCCTGCCCTTGCGCAGGGCACTGTGGAACTAGGTTTACAGAGCACGTGGGGCTGTGGGGTGAGGCACGACAGCCATAACTGCATCCTGGCCCTCACGCTGCCTCTTCCTTTTGCCTTCCACCTGAAAACATGCCTCTCCCAGGACTCCTCCTCCTCCCAGCACACACACACCAGCCTCTCCGGGCACAGTCTGCGGTAAGGCAGGGTGTTCTCCAGAAGGGAGAAACAATGTTCCAGTAGCTGTTGCTTCTTCTCTGCTTAGGGTTAGATCTGAAGATGGGGGTGACTTTCCTCCTATGGGAGATGCAGCAGGAACACTGTGTCAAATTAAGGTTCTCTCTTTGAGTTTCAAACCTTTTTCACGGTGTGACACTTGCCTAGCTGCTGCTCCACAAAGAAATCTCAGCCAAAATGAGCCTGCTCTGTGGCCCTGCTCTCAGCTAGGCCTTCAGGCCTGGACCTGTCTTTTAACACCCAAGTGCAAATCACTTCTGTTTTGATGGAGTTCTGAGAGTTTGACACATTTAGGTAAAGGAATTAAACCTTTGTGTGTGGCTGAATTTGTTGATTCAGTAGCTGGTAAATATAGGGAGTACCTGTTCCTTGGTCAGCCTTCCAGAAATAATCTATAGAGGGGGATGCAGGAGAGCAGGCAGCAAATAAAGCAGGGCCTTTTGGGGAGGGGGGTGGTTTCTCATTTGATGCATCTTCTGGGAGACCGACATGTTAGAAACGCACGGGGGGCTGATTGGATGGGTGCACCCAGCCAGTGCCCGTGGTGTAAAACGTACATTACGGTTTCTAGCTCTGTGATAGCAATTACTAAATCCAAATATAAAAAAACCTTTGAAAATATCTGAGCTGCACAATGAAGGAGAGCCCTGGGAAGTACAAAAGCCAGGAAAAAAACCCAGGGAGTTTACAGGTACTCAATTCTGCGTTTCCATGTTAGGTGGTTAGCTGTTAGAGGCTGGCAAAGCGCAGTGTGTTCCTTCCAGAGGCACTAAATCCCCCAGCAGAGTAACAGCGAGCGCTGCTTATCGCATGGAGCCTTTCCCTCTTGGTAGCCAAGTCAGCTAAGAAGTTAATTGTATTTGTGATTACTTTTGCTAAAAATGGCCTGGTGCTGGGGACTGTCCCAGTGTGCCTCCCCCCCC
>NW_015094377.1:0-2566 GCF_001431845.1 Calidris pugnax
GTTTACAAGGTGCAGTGTTTGGTGAAGAGGTCTCAGGAAAAACACTTGTGTTTTGCAGATCACTTAGAGAACGCTGGAAGTCTAATTGCAAACATTTGTAATTTACAAGTTGTCTGTCTCCCGTTCTGGGAAGGAAGCATGTTGGGACAGGTCAGTATTTATTCTTCTTTGAATGGATGTCAGAAATTCAATTTTAGGAACAGATGTTATAAAAAGTGGGCTACTTTTCTCCAGCCTATTTCCTGGACTGAAAATCTAGAAATGCTGTTGCTACAGCATTGACTCTTCTCCAGCTTATTTTCACACATTCCAAGTGAGAGGATTAGCTTGTCCTCTGCTTATAAGATAAATACATAAACACTGCCCATGCATGGGTTGCTGGAAGGAAGAGTAGTTCATCCTTTTCAGAAGTATCTAAAAGGAACTTCTTAAAAAATTCCTTCAAAAGATAATTTCACATACTCATTGTTTTCTCCTCTTTGGAGTGAAAATATGTTTTGAAGTGGAGAACTATTCAACAGGATGGAAATTCTTGTTCCTTCATAGCTCTAATCTTTAATGCTGTTTGTTCCCAGACACCAGCGGCTGGCAGCATAGATACAGACAGTCATTATCTAGCGGAGCATCAGGACTGTGGTGTCCCTACAGCTTACAAATAAGCAGCTGAAGAGACGGAAAAATGGAAAGCTGTAAAGTGATCTGGAAAGATATCAAGTGGAAGGTGTGTACGCAGAGTCACTTTTATGTTTATTCCTTTATTTTTTCCTAATGTGTTAGTGAAGAAATACCCTTGTTTGCCCTGCAGAGAAGTATCAAGGGTATTGACTACACCATTCTTTAGGGAAATTTTAGTAAACACCTCATTTTTTGTGCTACAAACACATAGAACTTTTCCTTGGCAGGACTTTATCATACAAGGGAAAATGCTTCCTGTCACCTGTCTTGAACCATACTGGTAATTAAAAATAGGAGTCAAGACAGTTAGATTTACATGTTTTTTCTTGATTACAGTCTATGCTAATTCCTATTTTGCTACCCAGTTCCATGACTACAGCCTGCAATATTTAGTGACTAGAATGCACTCTTGAAGTAAATCAGCAGAATAATGTGTGAAAGCTGTGTTTTTCTTTCCTTCCTTTTCCTTCCTAGGTTGGAACTGTGCCAAAAACATAATAAATGACAAGTAATGTAAAAAAATTAATAGAAAGACATTTTAGAAAATGAACTTTTCCAATTTTGCACAGCTTCAAACTTCAAATTACAATCATCTCCTATAACTCACAAATGCACATAAAATTTTGGCTGAAGATAAAGAGAAGGTAATTCTCTGGTTAATGGGCATGATGAAACTACTTGAGCTGTGGAAGCTGGACAGATGAACAGACCAAAAGATTTGGAGCAACCTGCATTAACCACTTTCTCACACTTCCTGTGAGCGGGATTCTCATTGAAACCCGAAGCTCATGAAAACCATTTGGCCTGAGGTGGCAACTTTTCTGTGCGATTCAGAAAACCCCATGCTCATGGGCTAAGAATGTGCTTCAAAGAAGGTTTCCATGTAGAAAGACCACCAAGGAAGTGACTTAAGGTCCCAGAGGAAAATAAATTTGGTTAGTAATGATCCTCTGTATCATTTACAGGTTTTAGGTTAACAGCACTGCGCTATCATCTCCCAAAGGGTCCAAAGGCAGTGTCTGTCCCACTGTGTCAGCCTGAAGAGCCATTTTGCTTGGGAGCTTCAAGTAGGCAGCACCAGGTGCAGCATGACCTGCATCACTTCATGGCGCAGACACCACTCCCAGTGACTTGGGAACAGCTACTCTTTTTTTCTCAATCTAGATAGAAAAAGCAGTTTTTGCACCAGTTGAATCCTGTTCATGGTTAAAGATGAGGAAACCGAAAGATCTTTCTGCTTTTGCACCTGCTCCAAGCCTTTTCCCAGACTTTTCTACTAAGTGGATGAGGGCTTTCACAAATGAGGAGTTAGTTACGCTTTGGTGTACAACTAAGGGAAACCTCTCCCTCTGCCATCTCACTGGCATCCATCTGACATGGCTGCAACTAAATGTTATCATTAACTGATTACATGAGCGTGAGGGATGCCATCCCATGAGGCTAAATACGAAAGCTTAGCATTAAGAGGGACCACAGCACAGAGGAAGAAATTGCTGATGAAAAAGAGAAGGCTTAATAGAGCAAGCACATGAGCAACAAAAATGGAGGGATGCAGTGAACTGAAAAAGGGCTGAAAAGACAGAAATAAATAACCAAACATAGATAATAAACGAAAAACAAAATGTCAGGATACTGACGAAGAGTAGTACAAACTAAATGTAGAAATAAAGACACGGAAATAGATGACAAAAAAAAAAGAGACAGACAGTGAATCAAAACAAATTAAATGATAAAACAGAGAGAAGGTCACTGAAATATGACTTCCTGAACACTTTTTAAAAGAAATCCTTGTACCTAGTGTAAGTGTACAACAGCAAGTGTATTACAGAATATGTGAATCTCCAAGTTGTTTCAATATTTTGGGGTATTTAAAAAAAAAAAAAAAAAAAAA
>NW_015094378.1:0-2566 GCF_001431845.1 Calidris pugnax
CACAGCACCATTAAAATACTAATTTTGCTTTAAATTGGTAGACTTTAATTTGGAGCGTACGTGTCTGAATGTCTCCCACGTGTTGATAATCAGTAGTCCTGTGGTAAATAGCAAAGCAGGTAATCCCCCTGCACTGGTGTGTTGCAAACAGGGCAGTCAGAAGTGGACCGTTTCTTTTGGTGACATAAGAAACAAGGAAGTTTGATTATTTTTTTTTTAAATTTTTTTTTTGGTGGTTGCTCTCAATTATACAGCTTGTCTTTAATCGCTGTTTGAATGAGGAAGTGATTTCTCTGAAGTAATGATCTCTCTTTTACATCTGCTACTCCTGGTTACAGATCACGCCCCCAGATGTATTAGCTTAGGAAGGGCAGCAGACAGTTGGGAATGACAGCTTCTTTAAGCTCTTCAGGCTGGTAGATCCATTCCATGACTAAGAATGAGCTCCTTACAGTGTTAATATATGGAATTATTCCATATATTCTTCCCTGTCGTGGAAGAATTTTACTCTTCCACATCTGTCACTGTTACACGCAGACTGCCGCACAGAGTAGTACTTCTCTTGGGAGTGAAAAAGGAAGAGGAATAAAAGATTAAATAGATGATCCTTTAAGACGACCAATAGTGTGCTTGTTAGAGCATCAGATTGTCACGTGTTACCTCCTGATGCCTAAGGGACCTGCTATATTGAGAAACATGGTGCTTACGCATCGGTCCAGGGGTGTGTTGGTACAGATAATTACGAGTAATATGGGAAGCGTATGCCTGCGTGATAATGGTGACAGCTGTAATGCTCCATTTTGCATAACAGTTGTTAAAATATGTAGGTAAAGCTGTATGTTACTCTAAGTTACTTGGTTATAGATAAATTTTTTTTAATCCATAAAAAGTCCATATTATTTTTTAAATAAATCTCTCATTCATAAAGCAGCTTGATTTAAAACTCTAACAGTTTCCCATTTGATATTTTATGGTAGGGAAAATGCCATAATTTGTTAGAGAAATAAAGAAACAACAAATATTATTTACTTGTTTGGCTCACAGCTCAGGATATTTCAGTTTTTCATTTAATGGTCAACATTGTTATATCATCTATGGATCAATCTGCACAATCCAGCTGAAAACATGCTACAGAACTAGTTAATGTTTCAATTTGGTTTAGCAAACAGCTGCTGGCGCTCAGAAATCAGGTTTTTATGTGGTGGCTTACTGTTTGCTTTAGAGTGAAATGCTGTTCTATAGCACTTAAGCAAGTGCATATGAATTTACATAAGGTTGTGTTTGAAAAGTACGATGCCAGGTTGACTTGGCATCAGATTTGACTGAATGACGGGAAGTGCTGAGCAGGATTACAGAAAGTCGTTTGGTTTAGATCTTGTGTTCCTAGCTTACTAAAAGCTGCTAATTATTTTTGGGCCTCAAGTAGTGTAAAATGTTTAGAGGCTGAGCATTTTTAAACTGAATGGAGATTTATAAGGATAAAGCTGTGGTCATAAGGATCCTCTCCATTTCTGCTAATTTAATCCATTTCCTTTTTTATACATTCAGCTAGCATTAAGTAGGTATTTAGATATATCATATAGATATGTTTTAAGAAAAAAGGTATCTCCTGTTTTTGTCTGAAAAGCTGGATTACTCAGAATTCTTGTTGGATTTCTATGGCCTTATGTTGCAAGGCCTCTTCGTTGAGCCGTCAGCAGTCTTATTTGACTCTAGTCCCTTGAATTAATAGATTAAACTGAACTGGCTTTTGGTCAGTTCTCTCGGAGTGTATGGACTACTTCTTAAATTACAGAGTATTTAACACTTTGAATAGCATTTTACATTGCTTTTTCCTAATTTTCTGTG
The DNA here is from genome assembly GCF_001431845.1 of Calidris pugnax. Classification (NCBI taxonomy): domain Eukaryota; kingdom Metazoa; phylum Chordata; class Aves; order Charadriiformes; family Scolopacidae; genus Calidris; species Calidris pugnax. The sequence goes on from NW_015094378.1 coordinate 1,849, forward strand.
TGTATGAATTCTTGGGAATGACCAGTTTGTAAATTTTTTTGAATGTATTACAAACAAGATCACTTTGCTAAATTTTCTCTGAGTAGCCATGCTCTGGTATCTCTTTCTATGTAGTCTCATGCAGAACATATGTATTCTATCAGAAGTTTATAGATTTACCTTCTGTTTTTACTTTATATTCCAAATGTTTAAGTCTGTTTTCTAAATGCCACTTAGCAGCAAATACTTGTCCTGAAGTTGCAGAAGAACATCAGGTTGTTATCCTAGTTGTCAATCATGGTTTTGGGTCTTTTTTTTAAAAATCCCAAGTGCTGCAGGTTCCTCTGGAGAAGCAAATATGGTGGTTTTTTGATCAGCACAGCCCAGAAATATTTTCACTATTTAGTAGGGGTTTTTTGCCTCCATTAGAGAAATACTCACATTGATTTATTGTGGTGGTTCCCTTCTTTTTATTTATTGCTACAGCTTTCACCTGGCTATCTGGAAAGTAACAGTTTCATGATTTGATACCATCTACTGAGTTTTTGACTGACTCAGTTACTGTGCCTTTTGCAGATCCTGCCAATTTTGCAGAAATGTGGGGGTGCTCTCAGCTGAGCACTCTGCTCTCTACAGCTGAGTCAGAATCTGGATTGTTGACAAACATAATGAATAAATTAAAAAAAACCCAAAACACAACAACCACAAACAAAAAAAAAAAAACCTCAAACCAAAACAA
>NW_015094379.1:0-2660 GCF_001431845.1 Calidris pugnax
CCCCCCCCAAAAAAAAAAAATAACCCAGGCTCAGAAATCCTCCTAATTGCAGTTTCCTTTTCCCCAGCACCCAAGAGGAGGTCGGGCAGCCTGGAGCAGGGATCCTGGGCGTGCAGAAGGAGCAGGATCCTGGTTCTTGGCTGCGTCTCCCGCTCCGACACCAGCGAGCAGCATTTTCTGCCAACGCGAGGGATGGCAGCAGCCACCGAGCCCCTCGTGCCCGGGCTCTGCACGGCCCAACTGTGGGCCAGCTGCCCGTTCCTGGGAGGACGCGGTGCCACGGGCAGAGAGAGTTTTCTTGCTAGGAGCGAGGAAAGAAACTGTGCCGAATCCCAGCAGCTGAATGGCAGCCAAATCTGCCTCTCAGCGGCTTTTTCTACATCCCCGCGCTCGTGTATTTGGCATGAGTCGCTCCGCATTGAGGTAATTCATTAACGCTGAACCAAAAATGTGTTTATGGGAGTCTTGAAATAGTTGGTAGAAGTGTAAGACTTTCCTTCCTCAAAGCCGGGGCTCTTCTCCGTGATGGGAACCGAGTATTGAAGCCACCAGGGCTGCGGCAGTCGGCTGCCGGGGAAGCGGCTCCAGCCAGCGCACACGCGCGTGCCCCGAGCACACCCACCCACCCCGGCACGCTCAGCCCTCCTCGTGTGCCGTGCCAAAGCCTTTTCCCGGCTCCATCCCGGCCATTAGCCCCCCCCGGGTGGGATTGGCAGTGGTTTTTGCTCACGCTGGGTGGGCAGGAGGTCTCGGAGGAGGTCGGGGAGCATCAACCAGGGGGTGATGTGGCTGGAAAAGCAGCACCCTGAGCTGGTGGGACCGTCAGCAGAGAGCCAGGGTTGGGCAAGAAGGGGCTGTGGCAGAGGGAAGGGGAGGTGGGATGGCCCTGGTGAGGACCAAGGACTGTGGCCACCACCTGGGGACACCGCGGCGGCTGCGGCTTGAGTGGAGCAAACAGCTTTTTTGGCTTAACTGGGGGTTTTGCTGCCCACACGATGGGCATTGCTGTTGTCGTTCCAGTTACAGTCCTGTATAAACAAGGTCGACCTCTGGTTATTGAAAAGAGATGAAAAAGAAAGACAACTTTCACCACCTCCTCAGATGAGGTGCCTGATGGCCGGTGAGGTTTGCACCATGGTCCCGGCTCAGCCCTGGAGCCATCGGGGACATGCCAGGGTGGGTGACAGTGGGACAGGGTGGCACTGAGTACCCTGGCTGGCACACTACGGGGGCAGAGAGCCACAGTGACCCAGGACACCTTTCCACTCTGTCCCCAGTGCCCTTCACTTGTCAGATGGAGCTAAAAGCAAAGAAAAAGAGAAAATGAGCAGAAAACAGCTGAGCCGGCTCTTCCCAAGGCCAGGGCTGGCTGTGACCACCCGTTCTCCACCCCCCACCCCGATTTGGGTGGGAAAGAGTCTGAGGGACAGAGGGGACACGTCGCCCTTGTGTGGGCACGTGGCTGCTGCCGGGATGCTCCGAACACGGATGCGGTACCACGTGTGCCGGCCCCCGGCAGCCCCCGGCTGGTCTGCTCGGTGCTCTCCAGCTCTGCCTGACCCACTGAACTCTTTGTGCACGAGGAAACCGGGCGCTGAGCTGGGCCCTGGAAAAAGGGAGGCTCCAGCAAAGAGCAGAGCTTTTCCCAGCAGATGACTTCAGCCTCCCGGCAGGGCTCACACACAGCCCCGGCACCGAGTCCTTTGCTCTCCAGGAAGCTCCTTTCTTTGGGAAGCCTTTGTTCCAGCAAAGCTGCAGCGGCCCCTGCCCCCGGGGAGCCCGTGGGACCCGCCAGCGTGGGGCCACCTCTTAGGGTGCCGGGGGAGCCACCAGCCTTGCAGCGCTCCCCACATTGTGTGAGGAACGTTCCCACTCCTCTCGGCCACCCCCGGCAAAGGGCATCTCCTTTGGGATGAAGAAGAGGGTGTGGGTCACATCCATCCCGCCTGGGCACATCGCTCCAGGTACCTCTGCAAGTGTGCCCTTGAGATAATTATGAGCTGTAATTAATAGCAAAAATCTTCCTGTGAAATATCTCATTCATCCAGTCGGACACACCACGGCACCAGCCCCACACCAGTCACCATGGCGTGGTGATCAATTCAGCTAGAAGCGAGGCTGGTCCGTGTGAGCGGGTGAAGAAGCCACCACACTGCCATCATCCACCTCCCACCTCTGTAACCTGGATGCAAATTTTGGGGGTCAATCCCTTGGATTTGGTTACACAGTCCCTACCCCAGCCTGGGGCTCCTGCACCCACCCACGGCCATCGGCAACCGAAATCACCGTCAGCAGCAGAAATAATCACTGTCAGCAGCAGAAATAACCACCAGCAGCAGCAGAAATAACCACCATCAGGCTCAGCAACGCTCGCCATCCCCACCACCCCACTTCGAGCCCCCAAATCCCCAAAATCCCTTAGTTGGGAGGGTCCAGGTGGCTCTGAGTCTATTTTTAGGCGGGTGGGAGCTCGGCGTCGGACCCGGCTGGGAGGAATAAAGCAGCAGCCAGAGGCGCAGGGCTGGGGGCAGGGAGGGAAAATGCCTTTGTGCTGGGGAGCGGAGGCTGCCGTCCCCGCCAGGCTTCCTCTGCTAGGTGTGGTGCTGGGCTGTGCGGGATGCTAGGAAGGGAAACCGGGGGCCGGGGTGAGGGCAGCGAGC
>NW_015094380.1:0-2639 GCF_001431845.1 Calidris pugnax
AGAGGCCGAGCCGGCCCTGGGCGGGGGCATCGCGCCCTGCGGCTGCTCGGGTACGGGGACAGCCGTCAGCCTGGCTTCTGCCGCTAAATAGGAAGCTAAAGGTGAACCGGCAAGAATTCCAGATCGGAGGAGCCCGGCCTTGGCCCAGCCGCTTGTCCCCGTACCAAAGGGACGCCCCCCCGCCCAGGACCAGCAGGATGGGCCATTTTCTCTCCGTGGCTTTCCTGTCCCCGTGTCCATCCCGAACGCTCCTGGGAGCCTTGTGTGGTTGTGGGAACAGGGTGGCCGTGTCGCTGGTGCTGTTGCGAGCCGCCCCTCTGTGCGCAGCTGCCGGCCGCGGGGGGTGCGGGCAGGAGAGGGCCGGAGCTGAGGGCGCTGCAGGGGGACGGTGGCCTGAGGCTGTGCCCTTGGGGTGGTACCGTGTGGTACCGTGTGCTTTACGGTGTGCTGGGGAGAACGGCTCCTCAAGAGAGGAGGCAGAGTGCCGGGGAGCAGGCAGGGCACAGACTGTGCCCTCACAGCTTGCGTACCACGCTTTGAGTGTTCGTGTGGCTAAAAGTGATGGACGAAGGGTTTAATTAAAAAGTTGTCCAAGAACGTTTCTGTAAAGCATTCTTCCCAGGTCTGTCTTTTCAGAAGTGTGCAAGGTTGGGTAAATTTGGAGCTAACTCATGAGACCGTTTGGAAGAAACACGTTGTTCAGCCCTGACAGAAAGATGAACTCGTGAGATCTGAAAACAGTGAAATAAATTTCCCGAAGGCTATGAACATGTCACTTACTTGTTTTCTGTTGTTTTCTAGAGAAAAAACACCAAGCGAGTTCCAAGCTTTCGCAAGTTACTGAGAACTAGTAAAATAAAACTTGACAACAAATTAAAGAATAAACAGTACAAGCAGCAGAGTGCTGCTAAGAAGTACCGGAAAGAACAAAAGAAACTAAGGGAAGCTGTCAGAGATGCTATCTCCAGAAAACCTTTTCCACTGGAAGAATGCAAGAAAAAACAAGTTGGTAAGTGTTTGTTCAGAGTTATTTTTGTAATCAGAAAGGTACGAGAGTTACTAAATATTCTGCTGCACATTTCATTTTCTGCACGCAAGTAATTGTTGTTCTTGTTTAAAGGAATGAAGGGGAGAGTTATGAAAAATAGAAAGTGTGGCCATTCTGGCAACAAGATCTGGCAGCTGGAGATGGTAGAAATGTGTTTACTTTAATCACTAGTGGATGCTACAATAAAGGGGCAGTTTTCTGGGGAAACACAAATACGTGCATGAAGGTTGATGAGCTCCAGGCTGAAGCAGGGTGTAAAATGGTCTCACAGGTGTAGGCTGAGTTAGATTTTCAGGTTTGAATTTACATATGGGGTCTTAATTTGTGTACATCATCTTCTAAAACAGTTGAAAAACATGAAGAAGAGGAAGAAGAGGCTCTTCCGCTGGACATGATGGATGAAGATGACTTAAAATTAATGGAAGATTTGGCTCAAAAGGCATCCTTTTTAACCAGAGATCTTTCTTCTGAGTGAGTGTCATTGTGACATCTTCTTTTCGTACCACTTCAGCTTTGTGTGGTTAATGTGTAATTAATATGTAATGCAATACATACATCAGGAGGTCACTTTCAGTCTGGTGTTTCTTTTCACTTGCAGCGTGGTGTTTCCTGAATCTGTCAGTACATTTAGTATTAATGTATTGATGTGTATCAGTACATTCTCCTGTTTTGCCTGACCTTCAGGGTACTGTTTCTGCACAGTGTTCCCTCCTGTGAGGTCTCTGCTGTGAGATGAATAGCATTCCTCAAACTGGAAAAAATGCTTTAATCTCTATACAGAGCCTTTTTTTTTAATATATATATAATATTCAGGACGTTCCCTGAACACGGGGCCACTCTACTTTCCATATTAGATTGCACATTGCTGTAAAAAAAATAAAGGTTCTGGAAGCCATGTCTGTAACCATATCCAACACCAGAATGTTCATACAAAACCGTTGTTGCCGGTTTGCTGGAGCGAGGTGCTGGGTAGAGTTCACACTGAAGTACACACAGGAGAGTGCTCCTGGTTGTATAATTGTACGTTTTTGCAAGTGCACTTTTAAGAATAGTCTGGTTACATGATTGATCGAAAATCTTACCTTTTCTGATGACTGTGGGAAGACTCTGTACACCTAGCTGCTGTAAGGTGGTTGTAATTTGCCCTGTAAATTTTAAACTTGTATTTTTCAGTGAACCTGTTCATGTCAAAAAACGAAAACATGAAAATGTGATGGACAAATACGAGAAGGTGCCAAGACGCATGCAGACTGAGCCAGAAAAAGAACTCATCCATCTGCTCCCCATCAAAGACAAGAGTGGAATTATTCCCCAGACTATGGAAAAGCCAGGTAAGACACATTCTGGAATTGGTGTAATAGCCAAGGTGTATATCATTTCTTCTTTTAAAATTCCGCAGTGTTTACTACATGCTTTATACTAGACACTCTTATTTTTGCAGTTCTCAGTGTTGCACAGGATGAAGAAGAGGATACAGAAGAAATGGAGGAAGCAGAGGGTAATACAACATCTTGTCTCCTTTTTGTTCAGTGTCTTTTGCTTTTATTCTTCTTTTCAAGACATCGTGGTTTAACCCCAGCTGGCAACCAGG
>NW_015094381.1:0-2539 GCF_001431845.1 Calidris pugnax
TGGAAGGGACCTTAAAGATCATCTAGTTGATATCTGGTGCATACTTGGTTTGGGTATTTGGAATTACAAATGTGGTCTATGATATTGTTTATTTGCACTATTTTGATTTGTGTATTGATCTTTTTGATATGTGTGTTATTTTTGTGATCATATATTTTGTCAGCTTAGACCTATGTCACCTCTATTGCTGCTAAATAGTGTGTGAGTGAGTGTGCGTGAAACACAGCAGGGCTGTGAAGCAAGTATGGAGTCCTGATCCTTGGTTCCATCCATTCCAGAGGGAAACGGCTGGAGACGGACAAAGTGTATGTCTATGTCTGAAAAGGTAACTACAATATATCACAGTCCTGACTAGTGGTGTCCGATACACGGATGGAGAGATTTTTCATGTAAGCTAATCTTTGTTTTTAAATGTTTTGAGTGTGGTGAACAAGTGTGGGTCTGATTTGGAAACGATTTTTGGTGTACTCAGTGCAAAAGCAACTGGTCAGACTGGGATAAGATAGAACGGTTGGGGCAGCCTGAACGAGTAGTCTGTGGAAATAACGGAAGAGAGTTAAAGAATCAGTAAGGGGCGACCAGCAAAGCATACCCAAAAGATTCCCCTTAGGATGTGTCCTGGCACATTGGAAGGAACTTAGTGGAATATCAGGAGGGACATTATGTAAGAAAACTCTTAGGAAGTATTGTAATTGGTGGTGGCCCTTGTACAATTTGGATAATGGACACAAGTTGCCATTGAATGGTACTGTGGATTTTAATACCATGAGGGACCTGATGTTTTTCCTCCAAAGGGAAGGAAAATCTGCATACGAAGTTACGCATGCAGATATGTTTCAGGTGTTGAGGGACAACCCCGATTGGCATAAGGAATGTGGATTGAAGGAATGCTTGGTAATGGCCTTAGAAAAGGGAAGGACATTGGAAAGATGAATGTCCACAGCTCCAGGGGAAACCCCAAGCATTATTAGCTTCAGTGGAGGAGGAAGATTGGCGGGGACCTGGGGCATCTACCCAAGCGGATCCACTGGTCACCACAAAGCTAGGGAACACGGAAAAGGAGGTAGATTTTCTGGTAGATACAGGAGCCTCTTTTTCTGTTTTGAATCAAGAATCAATACCTATAAGCAAGGACTCTATAGATGTGGTAGGTGCTACTGGCCAACCAGAAAAGGCTTTCTTTGCGAAACCTTTGCAACTGAAACTAGGAAAAGCAACTGGGGTGCACCAATTTCTATACTTGCCAAATTCTCCAAAATCTTTATTGGGAAGAGACTTACTAGAAAGATTGGGTTCCAATATTTCTTTTAATCATGGAAGAATGGAACTAAAAGTGAACAAAGAAAACCTTACAGAAATTCTCAGCTTATCACTAGTAACCCCAAGTCTGGTTGCTGGTGACTCCCCATGGAAAAAAGAAATAATAAATCAGACATATCCAGCTGTTTGGGCCACAGACACCCCAGGCAGAGCAATGAATGCAATACCTATAAAAGTAGAGCTAAAACAAGGCGTTCATAAAGTCCGCCTTAGGCAATACCCCTTGAAAATAGAAGATAGAAAAGGGATGGAAAGAATCATAGAGAAATTGCTAAAGTGTGGATTATTAGTGGAATGTGAATCAGGCCACAAGCAAGTGTACAGGTAGAAAAAATGAATCACTTAATCAAACAGCAGATTGCTAAAATTTGTCAAGAAACTAATATGTACTGGTACAGGCTTCACCTTTAGCACTGCTAAGGATACGAGCCAAGCCACAGGCCAAAGAAGGCCGAAGTCCCTTTGGAATTTTGTATGGTAGAATATATTACATGCCTTATCAGGGAGAGGACTTGAACCAGGTGGGAGAACAGCATTTGACAAAATAGATAATAGCTCTAAGACAACAACTAGACAGAATTACCAAGTGGGTGTTAAATACTAGAGCTCGAGGATTAGATAAACCTATTCATCCTTTTAACCCTGGAGACTGGATATAGGTTAAGAATTTTTCAGGAGACCCTCTTCAGGAAAAACGGAGTGAACCTTACCAGGTACTGTTGACTACCTCCACTGCAATTAAGATCAAGGAGCGACCTGCCTGGATCCACGGCAGTCGAGCAAAGAAAGCTCCTGATCCTGTAGAACAGTGGACCTCGGAGCCCACCGGACCTGTGAAATTGAAACTTCAGAGACACTAAGATGGGTTGTTTAATAACAGTCATATTTGTTTGCATAATGAAGATTGTAACAGTGTGGCATCAATATTTATATGTTGAGTTAATGCAAAATATTACAGATAACATGTATAATCATACAATGTGCCCTTCGGTGTTGTAAAGAATACCTAGATAATTATGAAAACTGGAAATGTAACCGAATCAAACATCAGGTGGAAACTGGAAAATATTTTAAGAAAACATTGACTGATAATGGAGTTTTATAAGCGCGGCGAAGGAAATCACTTTGTACATAGAAAAGAGGGGAACTGGTGTGGGAAGCTGGCATAGAGCAGGGGGCTCAGATAGGCAAATTGTGCTCGCTAGACAGGGAGGGCTGG
>NW_015094382.1:0-2616 GCF_001431845.1 Calidris pugnax
AAAATTCAGTGAAATTCAGTGAAAACCGTGTAGGCAAGTTGTAGGAATAAGGAGCAGGTAGCACCTTGGCACCCACAGATGGTGCCAGCTCCTGCCGGGCTCTCCTCGAGCGGCCACCGGGCAGGTCTGGGCGAGCGGGCAAGCGGCACGGAGCCCCGGCTCGGCGCCTCCATCACAGGCAAAGGCTTCAGAAAGTAAGAAAAACAACTTCCCTGGGCTTAGCTGTGCGGCGCTCAGGTTTCCATTGACGTTTGTAAGATCGTATATTACTTTTCGGAGTGACTCAGTCGAGTTTATTGAAATTTCACCTGCATTTCGCTGAGTCAGCACGGGCTGAGCAGACACGGCTGGATGTATATGAACCTGAACTTTGCCTGCTCCAACCAAGGAAAACTAGAACTGTTTTAATCCTTTTTCTCTTCCAGCGCAGTTGAACAGCGGATGTGCTACCCTATTTGAACTGGTTCCAACCACTTAAGAAAAATATATCCCGCTAGTCCGTTCAATCTCAAAGCTGGATGCTTCTGAAATTTTTCCACCTTCGCTTCCCCCAGACCCTGTTGCATTAAACAGAACAGCAATATGACCAGCCCAATGTCTGTAATCATACTTCTTTTTCATCTCTCAGTACAGGCTGTAACACATAAATAATATGGATATATAATGTGAAAACATCAGGTTAAGCCAACATTTTTAGGCAGCAAAAAGTCCTTCAGAGAAAAAGGTGTGTATTTGAATTAAAACTAGGACTCAGCCTCAAATAAACACTAGTAAGAAAAATTGTTTAGGATTCACCCTGAACTCAGGGACAGCTTGCTGATGTGAGAGCCAGAAGATCCCACCTGCACTTGAGCTTCATAAAATGCATGTCCTGTTCTTTTCTCTCATCATTACCATTCACATAAGTTAAAGCACCGGTGGGTAATTTTTAATTTATGATCACTATGCTGCTGAATGTATATTTAATTGCCATTAAAAGGTACAGATACAAGATTCATTTGATATAGGCAGATTTTGCTGTGTCAGGAATACCCAGGTCACATTTTGAATGCTTCTTAATACACAGGCAGGCTCGATATCTGCCAAATGAAACACGAGGCAGTGAAACAACAGGTAAAGCTACAACAGAAATTATTGGTTTATTTCATCACTGCAAATGCCCTGAACTTGAAAGCACAAAACCAAACATCATTAGGTCCTAATGAGACCTCAGACTCAGAATTCCATTTGAATTCCTGCCGGAGTTGATGCTGTATGTGACCAAGCCATCTTGAGTGAAAGGCTGGGCTGTGTCCCTTGAATTTTTAAGAAAAACTGAACTTGCAACTCATTGCAGCCCAGGACCTCTCTGCTGTCAGATTGGCTCTTCTTTCATCCGTGCTTTCCCACACTGTGTGCTCCCTAAATGATGTGACTAAAGATGCAGGACGTCAAGGAAGAAAGGCAGAACCAGGTCAGAAAACACTTAACTGATCACCAGGCCTAACTTAAAAAGGACAAAATGAATAGTTCTTCACTCCCCTCAGAATCACGTTTAAATAAATTGTACGCTTCCCGTAATAAAACTACACTGGAAAATGAAGCACGTTTTTTTTCACTAGGAACATAATTATTCTTTTCAACATAGCAAGTCCTGGAACTAGATCAAGACACACAACCATGAATTTACTTGGGGAGAGTAATATATTTAATGATGTGCTTAACAATCATAGAATCAATTATGCTTGGCAAAAATAAAAGCGCTTAAAATCTGCCAGAGTCAAAAGATCAGTTTCAAAACGTGTTTATTGAAATGAAATCCGAAAAAAAGAACCCCTCCCCCTACAAATTCAGCCCACCAACCTGAAGCTAAACAAGTCTGGATAAGGAAAATGGTGAGCCAACAACCTCTCTGCACTAGTAGGGAATTTAGGAGTTATAAAAGCAGAGAAGTTCAATAAAAAAAAAAATACATTGGCTTTAATGCCTTGGGAAAATGATTCTGCCAAACTTGAAGCACTTGACTTTCGATTCTGCAAAATTTTTTGCAAAATCATGCAGACATGGCACTTGCCAGCCACAGAATCCAAGAGCTGTAGTGAGTAAAAAAGGGGCTGATGTAGTAGGGATGCTCCAGAGCATGGAAGTGAGGGCTAATATCAGCCACCTGAACTGGTGTTGCTAAAAAATGCAAATGGGGAATGCAGTGGGAAGTGGCTCATTTGCCCGCAGAAGGACATCTATTTGCTTGGTTTCCATAGAGAGGAAAGAGAAATTTTCCTACCGTTGTGATTTCCGGCAGGTCAGCGCAGCAGGGAGATTGTGGGTGCATCACTCACGGAGGAGTCACCAGCAGAAGGGTGGTTGGATACGTTTCATTCTGTTTGTTTGTCATACGTGATCCTGGTAACCAGTTGCTGTGACATAGACTTCCCCTGTTAATCAAACACTTGGCATCGTGCTCATGACTAATGTAACGTAAAATGTTTATTTTCCTGATGTAAAGCATCCTCTAATGGCAAATATCATCTCCTAATGAAGCATGGAGATGCTGAAGCCAAGTGCTTTTTCTGGCTTCCTCTGTGGAAGCGGAGTGAGATGAGCGCTGTGCACCCCAGAGTGAGTCACAGAATCATA
>NW_015094383.1:0-2627 GCF_001431845.1 Calidris pugnax
TTTTGTATCCAACTGATTTGTTTCCCCTTGCTTCCTGTGCCTAGAAGTAATTTCTTTGTTAAACTGTTGTGGTCTTTGACATTTATTTTCCCTGAAATGTAAGTCATTTGATACCTCTAAATATAATTTTGCTCTTCTGTTTATCTTCATAGGTACCTTCTGTACCACACGTAACATTTGGGATATGAATTTATGCAGTGTCATAATGATGGTCTCCTATTTGTTTTCTGTTTCTTTCTAATAGTTCCTAATATTTTCTTTTTCCTTTTTGACTGCCAGCAAGTTTTATACAGTAGATTTAGAATGGCTACTAACGGTGCCTCAGGAGTCTTTCCTAAGTGATAATATACATGATGTTGAGTCCACCAGCTGTTTGGCCTTTGTTTTAATGTTGATTGTCACATTATATGAACCCTTTCCACTCCTTTTTTCACCCCTTCTCCAGATCTCTCACATTATGGTGAAAAATAAAGAGCTGGCCTGGGGAATGCTGCCACTCCTGTCTGTCTGTGCTGTTTCCTGCCTTTTAGCTAGTTTTCTGTACATGAGTAGACCTTTCTCCTGTACCACACTAGTTTAATTTTTTAGCACTTTCTGGTGAAGAACTTTGTCTGAAGTGGTATGGAAATCTGCAGTCTAGTCCACTTCAGTAGCTGGATCATTCTTTGCCATATTTCCATGGTCTGTTTTTCGGAGAATTTTAAGAAATCTATAAGGCATGATTTATTCCTTATAATAACACATTTGCCATTCTTTTATACATTCATGTATGTATTATTGCCTCCCAGAATTTACATATCAGACAAATCAAAATTGTGGGTCCATAAGCACTTTTGGATGTCTTTTAAAAAATATGTAACTGGCATTATAAAAGTATCTTCTATTTCTCTGACAGCAAGGCCAATATATGTGGCCCAGTGCACGCAGCATTTAACTGCTACCAATTTAATATTTGAATTCCTTTAGAATTCCTGGAATTCCATTAGAAATCTTAGAATTCTGTTCTGATGGTTTATTAAGAGTTTTATTTATTTGTTATAAAGGCTCTTTTGCGGATACTACTTTCGCCATAGTTTCGTAAACTAGCATCCTGTAAAGAAGGGCTCTGGCACAGAAATCTACTTAAGGTTGTCTGTCTCATAGCAATAAAATGAGATTACTTTGATTTTTTTCCCCATAGCCTAATGCCCCCTGATTACTCCTATTGTATCTTATTTTCTATTTGGCATTTTACCAGTTTTGTCATTTCTAATGTTTTGGGAGAAGTTCTTAACAGATTTTAATTGTTTTACTACATCTTCCTCAAAACCCCCCTTTTTTGGTCTGTCAAGTTGTGGGTTTACATTTAACTTGCCAGGCTTGCATTTTATGTATTATAACATCTCAGTGTATGTATATAATATAAACATATTGTGTTGATATATGCCTATAATGCCTATAATACATTCTGTGTTGTATGCAAGCTATTTTATATTTTATTGAAGTTCTACATTTATACCACTCATTTAATATTTCCTTCATTTGAACACAATTTCAAACTTAGTAGTCTAATACTTCTGTTAAACTCCTCTAGTTTGCTTTTAAAACTATGCTGTCTTTTTCTTGTTGTTCTAGTAATTTCTTCTTGGTAGACAATCTTAGTTTAGTCTGGGTCACCAACACGGTGTCTCTAAAAAGTCTTTCTGATATCTGAAAGCATTTTACCCTTTCCAATGTTTCTTTCAGTCCTTTTTCATAGCTTTTTATGTAATTGCCTTTTTGAAACCTAAATGTTATGTGGATGTTTTGGCTTTTTAACTACTATGACAGAGTGGATCATTGTCAGATACGCATTTACCAGGTTTTGTGTTGCTTGGGATTAAATTTTTCTTTTGTGAATTTTTATTGTTCCAAGAAATAATCTAATATAATATGCCAATCCATTATGATGTCTACACATTTAGTCTCTTCATCACTTCCTCTTGTGCAAACGCTCACTGGGGATTAGTGCGTTCTATTACTGAATTTTCTATAATTACAGTATATGTAATAGTTTTCAGCATTATGCAGTCTTTACCACCATCCTGGTTGGGTGGTCAATTATACCTTATGTAACACATTTAACATACACTGATTGCATTTGGGTATGAAATTTTAATGTAATGATTCCGTATGGTGAAAGTCTCCCGATGCTTTCATGTTTTATCTGTATCCTTTTGCTCGATTTCACCTTGTTCTTTTTTTCTTTCCTATATTTAGAAAAAACAGTTTTAAATGGCAAATCATTCCTCCTCTTGGCGACCTATCATAATCTGTCTCTAAATTTAAGTAAGTCAAAGTTGGCCATAAGCACTAAATTAATTTTCAAAAGTGGTTAGAAAAATTGCAATAATAAACATTACTATATGGCCCAACACTACAAGCATTTCTGAGACAATCCTAAAATCATAAAACATGCAAAATATGATAAGACAGTATCTGGTAGAGAATTTGAGGTGAAGTACTGCATTGTACCAGAAGTTGCATTGAAACTGGAAGCCTCCCACCACTCTGAACACAAGATTAACTTCAGAGGGACTAGGCACTGTTGGGAAAGATGTTCAGAACATGCAGAATAATTCATAGAATCATAGAATTGTCTAGCTTGG
>NW_015094384.1:0-2544 GCF_001431845.1 Calidris pugnax
GGTAAAGAGCCCTGTCTCTGTGTGGCCGACACTATAACAGTCAGTCTGAGAGGGCACAGATCAGAGCTGTTACAAAAATACAACGGGAAGAGAAAAAGCCCTTTGAGCCATATTACTTCTGAAATTAGGGAAGCAAAATGGAAAATCATCCCAAATATACTATTCTTTAGTAAATATGGTGATGGAAGGAAGACAAGACTGGTTAAAAATATCCCAACAGTGCTACTCTCTGCTGTAAGCCACATTTTTTAGTTATATAACACTGGATTCTTTTGCATTGGGTCTTTTTTTCTTTTTTTTTTAAAATAAAAGACTATTTTCCAAAAGCAGGTTCTATTTCTTCAGGAGGACATCTGTAAAAGTTGCTGCTGTTTTCCATAGTTCTATATGGTTTTAAGCATTTTGTTTTTCTTTTGTTTAAAGCAATTGTAATGACTTCCATTGTTTTTAATCTGAGGCATTTTGATGAAAAGCAAGAAGAATATTTTTCCATCTGTTTAAATGGTTTTGCCAAGAATAAATTAAATTTTCTGTACTACATATTCTCTATTAAAAAAAACCCACACCAAAACATCAAGAAAAACATCGGTTTAAAACAAAAAAAGATTTAATAACGTGCCTCAGTTGCTCAAACCAAATGGGGAAGCCTGCACATCTTTGAAACCTGGCCTTTCCAACAGTACTATAGTGTTAATAACTGATGTAAAATGTGTTGCTCTAGTATATTTTTTATTTTTTGTTGCAGTGACTGCTATTAGTTACCAAAAAAAAATAGACTTGAACACTACTTTGTTTCAAACCCCAAAACTGGGAGATATGAAAGTGATTTTAATTCCCATAGAGAAGAAAGAATTAAAATGGATTGACAACATTAAAAATAAAAAAGGCTGCTTTTTTTTAAACTTTTTGCGCCCCCATTTTATTTTCTGGAGTAGCACAACATAGGAAAAGTCAATGCAAGCTTTCTTATGCTATGGTAAATTGGAACTGAGTTTCTGATAACTCCGGCCCATTGGTAGTTCTTGTCCTTTTAAGTCTGTGCTACTCTGAAGGTGTCATTTGTGCAAGAGGTTTTATTTATTCTTGTTATGGAGGCACCAGTGAACTAGGAGCTTAACTGACAGTAAGAATCTTATTACTAGGGATATGCAGATAGTTTTGCCAGACCTGCCACCACTAGAATAAAATACAGAAGATGTGAAAGAACATGGATATTGAAACAGAACTACTGGTTTGGACAAGAGAATGAAAAAACGAAAAATTTGAATAGAAATAGTAAAGATTCTTTTTATTATTATCAAATAATTTCTCAAAAAGATATAAAAATCAGGCTGTTTAATGTAAATAATTACTTCATTGAGTTTAAAATATTGTCTAATTGTATAAATAAAACACTCTAAAAATCAATCCTGGCTTCTGTGTAAAATCATTTTAAAGATTAGGTTACTACACTGGAGTTCTTAAGGCAAAGATTCTAGTCTATAGCTTAGAAAATGAATTGAACAGCAGCAAATGGAACAGTAATCCTTGTACTGCATCTTTGTTTTCAAATCACACAATACACTGAGCCTCGGCATACAAGATGGCCAATACCTTTCATCAAAGAGGAGCTGGATTCAGTGAAAGATACTGACTCATGAATGGAAACTTTCCATAAGCTCATGCTGGTTTTATAACTAGCCTGTAGGAAAGATTTCTTGGCTGCCAGGATGTAAGGTTATGTCAGTGAATAAAAGCTTAGAACAACTGATAGCTTCTGGATTAGGAAACTTCTCTGGAGCCATCATTGTTTCAGCGGTACTCTACTACTGAAAGATTCCTCATTTTTGAAGTTCACATTCCCCAGTTCACAGTGGAAACTTTAAAAGTTTTCAACAGCTTTCTAGTCCTGCAACATAATTTCGTTATGAAAAATATTCAGATTAATATGAGTTTTCCTCTGGGCAATGTTATTAAGACACAGCTATACTTTGCTCCATATCCAAGCCTACAATCAGGATAGAATGATTTATCCACTGACATAAATTAAGTGGGTAAAGTTAAAAAGTATTACTTTTTGAAAGTGTATATTTATTTAAAATTCAGCATAAAAAAATGCTGTATTTGACTTTGGGAGGAAAAAAGTCAAATGTTTTCTAGAGCTACTTTCTAAGTATAAAAGTTTCTTAAAACTTCTTCAAGTTCTTAAGGCAAAGTATGCATTGTTTAGGGGAAATAAAGGTGTTGAATTGTATCCATTACTAAAAACAAGTCTTCATAAGCATTATGAAACATACAATTTCTAAATGCTTACTTACAGAAAATAACACGCTATATCTTTTAAATATTACTTTATCAAAAATTCTTATGAGACAGTACTGCAAATAATGGTGGTTTGGTCTTTAACAAACATAATATCAGTAATTCATATTACTATTTAGTTTTTAAAGAGGAAAAGACTGCAAGTGTGTGCATGGAATTCCTCCGTCTATTACCAAGCACTACTGTGAAGAAATAACGGGGACTAACCAGCAGAATAACATAAAAAAAAAAAAAAAAAAAAAA
>NW_015094385.1:0-2642 GCF_001431845.1 Calidris pugnax
GCACAGGGGGGATTTCTGCCCCCTGGGGTGACACCTCGCTGCTGTGACCGCACTGTGCCCCCACAGCCAGAGGGTCCTGCCCCACGGAGCGGCTCCGAAGGCCACCGAGGGGGACGCGGCGTCACCTCGCCTCCGGCCCTGCCTCATTACTCAGCAGTTACAGGACCCGCCGTGGCCCCGAGCCAGCCCCGCTGTGCTGAGCCGGGCCAGGGACGGCTGCCAGCAGCAACCGGCACCCCACGGCCCGCGGGGAGCCCACCTCCACCCCGAGCACCCGATGCACCCCACGGGACACCCGTCGTGGGACGTTCGCCGTGCCAGCTGGCGAGCGGCGTCCCCCCCGATGGCCCTGCCCCGGCAGCACGTCCCGGTGTGAGCCCGCGGGCCTTTGTGCAGGCATCTGGGCACGGCCACGCATCCCTGGGCATGATCACGCATCCCCGAGCACAGGCATGTGTCCCTGGACAGGGCTGGGTGTCCCCGGGCACTGTCACACGTCCCTGGGGCTCCAACAAACGTGGCCCTGGCCACAGGGGGAGGGCAGGAGAGCATTCCCCTGCTCAGCCACCCCAAAATCCCAGCCTGGAGGGCTCGGTGCCAGGTCTCCAACCCGGCCACGGCATCCGGGCCACCACGGTGACAGAGGGGCTGTGCTGGAGTGTGACACGGCTGGTCAAGGTACCAGGGCTCCTTCCCCACCGCCGTGACCATCGTCCCAGCCCGGCACTGGTGCTGGCCCTGCAGCAGCCACGGGCGGGCGGGAGGGGTCCGGACCCCCCCAGCCTCACCGGGGACGGGAGCAGCCCCAGACCCCCAGCACGGCCACCCGGGGCTGGGCTGGGGCCACCGCAGCCCCTCTGGCCCTCAGTGTCCCTGAGCTGGTGGCTCGGAGGGTGCCAGTAACATGCCCCCACTGGCCCCGTGCCGGCTACAGGGGGCCAGGAAGGATTTGAGGGGGCCTGGGGGTCCCTGCAGAGCTGCCAGGCCCTGCCCGTGGGCTCCCAGCCCGGCAGAGCCCTGTGGGGAGGGCAGGGGCCGTGGGGCTGGGCAGAAGCCGTGGGGCAGGCGGTCCCAGCCCTGGGCGTGTTTCCGGGGCCACCGGGGACGAATCTGCAGCATCACTCCCCCACCCCACCGCAGGCTGCTTTGTTGTGCTGAGGAGGATGGGAGCTGAGCACAGCCAACTCATGCCACCAGTGACCCGCTCCCCCATGGCCATTCCCACCCCGCTCCCCCAGGAGCTCCCACACGAGGTCCCCACACAGGTCCCCATCACTACACAGGAGCATGGGGCTGCCCTTGGGCACCCTGCTTAGACATCCTGGTTGGACACCATGCATGGACACCTCGCTTGGGAGCCCACCTTCCATGGACACCTCGCTTGGGAGCCCACCTTGTATAGTCACCCTGCTTGGGACCCATCCAAGCACCCCACGAGGGGCTGGAGGCAAAGCAGGTCTTCGCCCAGCGTCGCTCGCAATGGCGCACGGTGACACGTACCTTGTACTTGGTGGCCAGCAGCTCGGTGGCCTCCTGCTCCTTCCGCAGATCCTCGATCATCTTCTCCTTCTCCTGTAGCAGCTTCTGCTTCTCCTCGCTCACCAGGCTGTGGTCGTCCTGGATAGCGGCTTTCTCCTCTTCCAGCCTCTCCTTCTGCTCCTTCAAGTAATTCTCCATGTTCTTCTCCAGGCCGTCCTCGTTGTCGTCCTCCCCTTCGTTCTCCGTGGCGCTTTCTCCATCCACCGCTTTCTTCCTCCGGCTGCTCCTTCTCCTCTTCTTCCCCAGCATCCCGCGTTTCTCCAGCTGGGCCTTCAGCCGGACGATCTCCTCCTGGAACTCCCGCAGCAAGGTGTCCTTGGGGTCCTCGTTCACCCGGGGCTTGTTCTTGATGTTCTTGGCCCTGTTGGCGAAGCGGAGGGTGGAGAGGCTCTCGTCGTAGCTGTGAGAGGCCGGGCCCAAGGTGGCCACCATGATTGTCTTGGCGTTGCCCCCGAGGGAGTCCTGCAGCAGGCGGGTCAGCTTGGAGTCCCGGTAGGGGATGTGCGTGCTCTTGCCGTCCACCAGGGCGGAGATGACGTTGCCCAGGGCGGAGAGGGAGAGGTTGATCTTGGAGGCTTCCTTGGGGCGCTCTCCGTGGGCCCCCATCTTGCTCTGGCGCTCGCTGCCGGCCAGGTCCACCAGGTTGAGCTTGCCCACGCGGATGTGCTCCTCGCCGTCCGGCCCCGTCTCGCTGCACTCGATGGTGATGAGGAAGATGGCGTGGGAGCGGGAGCTGTGCTCGTTCATGTTGGTGCTGCCCACGGAGCGCGTCTGGCTCCCCAGGTTCATCACGTGCTCGATCTCCTTCACGTTCTTGGTCACGAAGGAGGAGAGGTCCTTGATGTACACCCCCGTCTCGGGGTTCTCCTTCAGCTCCAGCTTCTTGCTCTGGTCCTTGGCGAGGAGGTCCCTGATCTCCTCCTGGTAGATCTCCAGGTAGGAGGCCCTCACCAGGTACTGCTGGTTCTGCGAGCGGGAGATGTGGGTGAAGATGTGCTCGAAGGAGCTGGGGATGATGCCCCGCTTCTCGGGCTCCGCCCAGGCCCCCTGCATGGTGTAGGTCTTGCCGGTGCCCGTCTGCCCGTAGGCGAAGATGGTGCCGT
>NW_015094386.1:0-2572 GCF_001431845.1 Calidris pugnax
TTTTTTTTTTTTATTCTGGCCCAATGTAAGAAAACGTGGGGTTTGATTTATTTTCTTTTAACATTTGCTCGGTAGTTTTATAGCCAAAGATGTTTAATACTATTCAACTTAGTAGATGATCTTAGCAACAAAGCTGTTCCAGCAAAGTAGATAACAATTCTGCAAACTGCTGAAGGAGAAAAGGACAACTGTAGAGTAAAGGACAACTATTTATCTGGTGTTTGTTTATACCCTTGAATGTACGCCTGTGCTTTCTGGTAAATTCAGTTGTAGTTGTGCTGGGTACAGTTTTATGACTAGCTTCTCAGTGATAAGCTAGCCAGACTAAAGAACTGTTTTCAGCACAAAGTGCAAGACCTCCAATGGAGCTAGAATCGGGTTTTTTTCCAATTATAGAATGGAAGGGTCTTGGTTACAAAATTCAGCTGTGGATTTTATGTACCATAGGCCAGGTCTTCCGCTTGTCTGCAGCAACCCCCTCCAGCCCTCTGTGGTGGTGGGTGTATAACCATAATGGGATGTTTGCTCAGCCACCAGGAAGGAGGTATTTTGCGTGTTTGAATGGAGTCCAGATTTACATTGCTGTCCCTCTGCATCTGAGGAGGGTGTTTGGGAATTGCATTTGATCCAGACGAGCTGTTAATAAGTTTGTTACTAGATGTCTTTTCTTCAGTCAGGTATAATACCAACCCTGGGAATTATCCATTAAAACACATAGTTCTTAATTGTCTGCACTCCACCCGTTGCTTGATAGCACTGTGTCCCTGCCTGGCCAGACAGCGTGACTCAGACCATTACCTTTCAGGGCAGAATTGCTGGGAGGGAAAACATTCCACTGAATATAGTAGAATGCACTGAGCGAGGCACCATTTCATCTTTTTCCTTAAAATATGAAGTCTCTTCCTGAATGAATGACCCTTATATGGTAAAAGTGCAGCCTGCTGTTCTGGCCCTGGGATGTTCGAAAGCATCACTTTTAGGCATGCTTGGTATTAAGAGGTATCTGGAAGATCTGATTATTCTCTCTTTAATCTCTAATAAATGATGAGTCTGAACACGGGGTGTGTTTACTTCCTCCTCATTCCTCAAAGGGGCATGAACAAAAAGAAGCCTGTTCTTGCTGCTGTCTATAATACTTCCTTTTCTGATACAGCTGCTCAGTAGCTGATGGAAAATTCCCGTTCGATACAATCAGAAAGAGCCTTTCATTTATTTTGGGTACCTGTTGCACCAAATTCAATAACGAGTTACAGTCCTGTAAGTTGGTAAGGGATTTTAAAAAACCCTGTGATCTACTAAATGCCATGAAATTGAAATTTGTAGGAAGAGTCTGGAATATGGCTTGGTTCTCTTCTATTGTGTAAGGTGATTCTCCAGAGCTGTTGCTCTGAGAGGATTCCCATCCCACAAAGAGGAATTAATTGAACATGGATGACAGGCCCAAGGACATGATTTCCAACGTGGACATTAAGCAGTACATGGAGGAGTAGGGTATTCTCCTGCTAACTGTGTGTGCTACTGCTTTCTGGATGGAGTCTGCTCCTCTAGGCTTTCTCCCAGTGAATATAGACTTTGCAAAGTCGCTGTAAGTGCCAGCACCGACCGTGGGCTTTTCTAAAGAGAGAGTTCTTTGTGCTCCAAGGGAAAGACAAAGGTCCTATGGCCAATGGGAACAGGCAGCAGCAGCAGCACTTTCTGGCCAGTGGGGATGTCTCAAGGGAGTAACTTCAGAGGTTGTTCACCTGGGCTTTGGGTGTGAAGCTCGAATTCTGGCTTCATCCAGAGGTGTCAAGTGTCTTGCATGAGAGACAATTCATGTGGGTGTGAAGCAATAGAGAATATGTATTAAAGATTTGACATTATGGTATGAGTGAGTACTAAAGTGACCCGGGGAGGGGGAGTGAGGTGTCACACTCCTGTGTGAGAGTAAAGATGCATGAAAAGCTACGTTAGGACTTCCCCGAATCTTAAATATCAAGCTGTAATCAAATTCATCACATGAATTGGTTCTTATTGAACTGCAATTAATGCTGCAAACCAGATTTTTCTTTGTTGTGTTTAGTCACAACAGAGTTTATTGTCTGTTATTTAGATATGCATTTTCTTTTAAGTCTTCCAGGTCAGGAAGGCCTAGATAACTTCAATACAGACAAAAGGTAAGTTACAAGGCAGGCACACTTTGATGAAACCTCTTGAGGAAAGAGTTTCCCATCCTGCCTCAAAATTTTGCAATTTAATTTTCCCCTGCCCCTTTCTACACTGACATAGCACCCCCCAAATACTGCAGAGCTTTTTGCACATAAGTCAGACTCGGCCTGAAGGGGTGGCTCCTCTTAGAGATGGTATATGAATTTCAGCAGGAAGTTTCTGTGATCTGGCTTTCTCCAGTTGCCTGAAAACTCCCATTCTACTCTTAACTAGATAACAAGAGGTGAAAGCCTTTACAAGTGTGAGGTGGGACCAGAGACCAGACTTTTCACATGTGTTTGGCATTACTCCTATTAGCACAAGTGAAAAATACAAGTAGCTATAGCTATATTCTGCACAACCTTTTTTTTTTTTTTTTTTTTTT
>NW_015094387.1:0-2570 GCF_001431845.1 Calidris pugnax
AAGATCAGTTACCTTTGCATCAGCACTTCTCAGGTCACGGGAATCTGACTCCAGTAATAGTGTGTCAATGCCAAATGACTCCTGCCCTCCAGCTAAGGCAGCAAATCGCAAAGTGAGGAGAAATTAGCTTTCCTTACTCCTCCCCTCAATATTTTACTCTAAGAAGTCTCTGATCGTGCTTTCTGGGACGGAGGGTGGCAAGGCCGGGTCAGCCCAGTGCAACGCGTGGGACTTCTCTCCATTCCTCACACATGCTCTTTGAAGCAGATGATCAAACCAAGATGTTGTCATTTAAGGAACCTCCAGCATTACCTGCCATCAGCCGAGCGTTTAGGAACAAACTCTCAAGCCATAATTTCTTACAGGCAAGAGATGAGCCCCAACATTGCCAAGTGCTTCAAGTGCACCGTGGTTCTTCCACAGGCAGGCCAGGTTATGCGTTCTGGATGTTTGTTGGGATATTGCCCCAGGGGAACAGGGATTTTAGGCATCAAAATGTGGTCTCCGAGTTGTTGCTGCATTTGCTAGCCAGTTAGTAGGTTCAAAAAGGTACTCATGAAGCTAGAAATACTCCTCCATGCTTTTACTGAGCCACGGTTGCAGTACACTGACTTCTGAATGAAGCTTATGGGGTTGGTTGTTTGTTTAAAGAAATGTGTGCTTTAGTACAAAGAAAATGCTTTTTCTTGTCTGGAAAGAAAGAGTCCCACCTATTTCTTGGAAGCATACTGTGCAAAGGGAGAAAGGAGAAGGGTGGTTTCCCTTCTTTGGTGCCCGCATATCACTGGCACTGATGCAGCTTTCACAGCTTCACACATAAAGATGCTGTCTCTCAAGAGCATCACTTACAGTGAGTGACACAGGAGTCAACACAGGGTGTCATCTTTTCCTTAAATACATCTTGCTGCTGCCTAGCAAAGTACTTCCATGTTTAGTTATTACATGGGAGGATTTCCTGGGTGTAATCCTCAGAATGCTTGGGAGAAGGAAGTCCTCCTGATCCTGAATGCTGTTGCTGCAAACACACTGGCTGCCGTGGTCAGCGCAAAAGGCTTCCTTCTTGCTGTCTCCTCCCTACCTCCCCTCCAACAGCTCCAGCTCCCTTCCCCACCAACTTCACAACTTCTTGAAGTACTCCCTGGAAATGTAGCGGTATGGAACTAGCCAGGAACCTGGAGGGAGCCCTAAGTGTCCCTGGAGCAAGAGAGAGTCAAGCCTCCTTTACCATTCCTGACATCTGCTTGTAGAATCTGGCCCTGGCAGCTAGGTGAGGCACCAGCGTGCGGTGCTGCCAGAATGGCTGTTCCATATTGTAAGTACTGTTTCTTTCCTTGCAGGAGATAGGCTGTCAGTTGTTTAAAACCTCAGACAAGCACACATTGTCTGTGTGAATTGTTTCTGCTCTATCCAGTCCAGATGCAGTTAGTATCTACATTCCAACTCTTCCATGGGTGCAAGAGGTAGGACACAGTTTGGCATGATCATCTATACTTTTTTTCCTCCATAAATTTCTAGATGTTGTCATTTTTTTAAAATGGTTTTGTCCCCAGAGTTATTCCCACTTGATGTCTTATCTTACATGATGAAAACTCATTATTTTGGCTTTTTGTATTTATACATAACTTCAAATTATTCATTGGTACCAAAGCTTATGATAGTCCTATATTAGTATTTCTATTTTCAGCAGTTCCAAGCTTGTTCTGGTGGTTCTACATGTTACACTCATTGGGTTTTATCCCATAGTGTGGGATATCTTCTTCACTTTATCTGTCTTGTTCACTCCTGCTTATAGCAATATGTTCATCCTTCTCCATTTCATTTGCAATGGAGCATTCTGTCTTAACAGTGACTATTCTGTCTAACAGAGAAAGTAAGGAACTGTAATGTCTTCTTCTCCAAATACTTTGTTTTGCTTTAGAACTGATTCTTAATAACTACTTCTATAAAAAAAGCTCTGCCTGATATTTAACTTTGCTCAATGAAGTCACCCTCCGCAGTTCATGTTCTTATCCTGCCTTGTGCCAAGGAAGCATAAGTTCCTCCATGAGGACATCCAGGTGCCATTAAGGCTCAAGATTTTTTTTAATGGGGCAACTTGCCTCTAAATACAACTTGCCAAAGTGAGAATGGGACCAGCTAAAAGATCCTCTTTTGCACACATTTAGAAAGAGAGCTCCCTAAGGCAGAAACTTTTTGACTTATTTCTGTGCCATAACAGGACAGAAGAGATACCTATCCTACCTTTGGCTTGGTCCTCTCCTCTTGCCAGTATGGGAATTAAATTAGTTTTATTCCCTACCCAGTAATCTAATAGGACACAGTGGAGAAATATTGGAGATGGCATAATTAAGGCTCTACTGTTATACAAGTGTTAAAGTGAAATAAAAGGTTTCATTGGAAAATGCCCCAAACTTATGTAAGTGCAGAATTGAATTGTTACAACCAAAAGCACCACTTCTGCTGTCTATGCAAAGGAATCTATGGTATTTATTTTCTAAATGTTGACATGGTTACAATGATTCATTGCACAAGAAAGTGACTGAGAGGTTCACATTTTGTGCCACCCTCAG
>NW_015094388.1:0-2495 GCF_001431845.1 Calidris pugnax
AAAAAAAAAGGCAAAAAGGTCCCAAGACAACTCTTGGCCAACTCCTGCATGACCCGTGCTGGCAGGAGGCCCGAAGCTCCGAAGCATGAGATGTGATTACGATTCCTTAATGCAGACTGAAAGTGTTATGGGCAAATGAGAGGCGGAACAACGCTTCCTGTTCTTTACAGCCGGTGAAACAAGGGGGTATTAAAATAAAAAAATAAAAAAAAAATCACAGGACTCAAATGCAGAAGAGATGACCATGGCCATTCACACCACTTATGTCTGCTTTATACCCTGTCTTCCTGTTTATATCTCAAGACCTAGAATGGAGGGAAGCCCAAAAGGGTGATAAAATATGGATGTGCATTGCTTGAGAGTGATACACACCTCTGAACTGAGGTTCAGCTTACAACTCTGATTTGTTTACAAACCAAAATTTCATGTCGTTGACTCTTGCAACCCCTGCAACACAGACCTTTACGACACTGAAGACAGACGGACCTGAAAATAAATCTACATTGCACTTATTTTTTAGGGTTTTTTCCTTTTAGGTTAAAACTTGATTGTTTTCAGACTGAGCAAAACTTTAGGGGAAAGTCCACAGAAAGCTTGGAGGCATGTTTGAGAGCTCTATGCATGGAAAAATACAGAGATATAATACATAAAAATGCATGTCAACTTTTGTCCAAAATAAAGTCTAACACAATAGAGCTCTCTTTGATCATACAAAGTTTGTGACATTTGGATTCCTTTGACAATTTTGAAAGTTTTCATTTAAAAATAATGAATTCACATGCAATTCAGAATAGCCTTCTGTAACCTGTATGGAATGCCCACCAAACCTTTAGTTTTTTGGAGGCACAGAACAAAAAGTAGTTTCTCTAATGGTTCAGAACCATTTCACCCCCAAACCCAGCCTGGCTACAGCAACAGGAACAGCTGAGGCCCGTGTCCCGTCTCCTGTAATCTCACCCCTCTGCCAGCTTCTCTTTGGGAAATGTCCACTTGCTCCTGGGACACGTTCCAGGACAGGGGTGCGTGGCCAGAACTCCTCTGTTGACTGTCACTTGCTCCAGCCCTGTTGATTTACCCTCCTGGCCATGTATCTCTGCTCCCCTGCAGTTGGGTTTGTTCCTCCTGTTTAAGGCTGCCCCATGTAATTACTCAGGCCTCCAGAACTGTGATCATTTAGTACTAAAAATCTTTGAATCTACGCCTACATGTGTCATAAATAATTCTACTGGGACAACGACCAGCACCAGATGGTGCACTGGAAAGCTGGAATATTTAAGTTTAAAGTCCTTCAAACTCTTTCTTAAACAGAGAACAGTTTCTCACCACACGTTTTCTGGATCAGGAAAGGAGAAGACACACCACGCAAAGCTCCAGCTCAGCCTCTGCATACGCTCAGGAGAGGGATGGAAGCTCAGAAACAACTTTTTCCAGCAGCCAACTCGAGCTGAGAGTCCCTACCTTGCATCCGGATTTTAGTGGCTCTTCTTTCAGATAGACTTAAACACTAAACTAATCCTAATACTAACACCTCATTAATCTGTGCTGCAGGTTGTACTACGCTAATACTATATGTCCAATTTTTAAAAGATCTTTTTGACACACATGGTTTCCTGAACACAACCAGTGTTCTGCTGGGGTTACTGCTGCCCTCGATTCAATGCTCTGTGTTTCCCAACCCTGCTTTAACTTTCCTGAGTAGTATCTATGTCACGTCTAAAGATATTTTTTTCAGGCTGTGAGAGCCATTTGTCTCCCTGTTTCACTTTAGTGCAATTTCCCGCTCTAAAGGTTAGTGTCAGAGTTCCACTTTTTGGTACTTAGGCAACGAATTTTATTATGCTGGAGTCAACACAAGTGGCTCCATTATTGCAAACTTTTGAGGCAGTTCTTGCACATTACTTAGCACTAAGTCAAGAATATCTTTCTGTGTACTCTAGTACTCCCTGTTCCAAGAGACAGAAATTGCTGCTTTGAACTGGCTCTCATTGTGCTATCTGACCAGTTTATTCACAGGTAATTTAAGTCTCCATTATCATTTGGTTAGACTTTCCCACTTCTTTGATCTTTGTCAACATTATGCACTCAACATCCTTTTGTTGATCCAGGAGCAGCAGTATAGAAGACTACTAATATATTTACTTTCTTATGGGTTGGGAGTGTAACCCTCTATAAGCAGTTAAGTAGGTGATTACAGTTCTCCAATGGCACTCCTCATTGCAGCCTTGGAAACCCTCTCCATTTCCAAGATGATCTTGCTGGGCTCCTTGAAGCAGTTTCAAGGGTTAATTACCATTGGTGCTATGAACACACACAGTGCTTCTTTTCTGAATGTATCTATGTCTGATTTTCAGTTTCTGAATTTTACACAACACCTAAAAAAATAATTTTTCAGGATCTTACTCTAATTCTCACTTGTTCCATCCTAAACAGAAGATTGACTTTAAAAATAAGGTTTTTTAAATAATTTATTTGGGGGGGGGGGGGGGGGGGGGGGG
>NW_015094389.1:0-2674 GCF_001431845.1 Calidris pugnax
CCGGGGGGGGGGGGGAGTGTGGGGTGAGGAGGGAATTGCAAAGGCAGAAGTTAAGATCCCAGAAATCCTGCAGGAGTGACTCATGGTCTGCTGGAAAATGAGGGGCAGCAGCAGTGACTGGCTTAGGGAGAAGAGTTTAGAAACAGTGAGATCAACCAACCTGCTGTGTTTTTCATTCCAGTTTCTCCCCTCCCAGTGAATTAGGGTGTAGGACCCTGCAACGATCTGGAATGGATGTTTCAATAAAATTAATTACAATCTGAAAATGGGAGAAATCCTGATTGACAGGAAGCTCCGAGGACTTGCAATGGCCATGAGGCTTCATCCCAGCTGAGGGTACCAACACTAACATTTGACACAGGAATTCCTCTCTTGAATAAAGAGGCCATTAAACAAGGTGCTGAACACTTACCTCGCATAGAAATGTTTGAATGATTTATAACCAATTAGTCAGTATTATTACCTTTTTAAATACATGCATTAGGAAAAGAGTTAACACCATGGTTCTTAACCACAGAGAGAAATTGAAGGATAATAAAGTTTAGCTTTAAATAAAGCTATTAACAGACAGATCTAGCAGCTAAGTAAGATTTTTGAAGGGAGAAAAAAAATAACAAAGCCTCAGAAAATAGAAGCAAAGCAATTCCTGTGGCAGTATCCTGGTGGCTGGTGGACTGGGACCACCAGCAGCACAGACTCCCAGCCATCTGTATACCAGTTCCAAGATAAAAAAAAAGCACTCATATAATAATGAGTTCTTGAAACCAGGCCCCATAAAAACTTCCTTGAGCTTCAAGGTTGCTTTAAGTGTATTGCTGTGGTCCAAAGCACGATAAACATGGAGCTACCTACCAAATCCACCAACTTCATCCACGGCTTTGTAAGCACAGACTCAACTCCAAGCTTTACCAGCTCTTTATTGTCTACACTGATCCTGCCCAGATCTTTCCCTAGTGCTTACAGGCCACCCCAGCTCTTTCCTTCCTCAGTTAACCTTCCCTCTCTCTCCTCAGAGAGGTCTCCACATCCTCCAGGTGCCCACAGCACCAGCCCTTTGCCTTTCAGGTGAATTCCTCCCTGCTCTGTGCTTCCCCATCCCCAGCATCTCCATCTTCACTGTGTGACACCCTTCTGGGATGTTGGCACCTGAGCCCCAGCACCTTCACTAGAAATGCCACATTTGTTTGCACAACCTGCAGACCCGGTTGATTTTTTAGGCTAAAGCCACAGCTCCTTACCCTTCTTCCACCAACCATCATCAGCAGCAACCATCCAACAGCTGCCTCAGCTTCATCCACCTCTTCATCAAACCATTCTCCTTCAACAGCTTCCTCCTTTAGCTTGAGACCCCAGAGCTACTAGAAAATCCTTCAACCCACCTTCTTCAGAGCAAACATTTCTTTGTATTCAGCATGTGATCCCATAAACCACACAGACACCCTTACTCCTATCTTCTAGATGGTCCTACCAAAACAGGATCTGAGAACAGGGCCCAGCCCAAACCGGGGAAAGAAAGGCCAGTATCCCCAAACCCAGGCGCCTACAGGGAGATGCAGAGGACAGGACAGGTTGTGAACCCCATAAGGGCTTACCTTCCCTTTCTTCTGCAGCACCAGTCCCTCTGTGAAGGCAAAGCACCCACACCCTTTCCATCTCAGAACTGAAGAGCTCTTCTAAGTTACAAGAATGAGGGACAGCACTCTATGAACTGCTGCAAAACCAGACCTTGAGAGTCTACAGGATTGACATCTGCTGGGGCATTAGCAGAGGAGCATCTGGGTTGGGACACAATCAAGGTGAGGTGAGAATGAGGTAACAAGCTGCTCCACTCCAAGCTGAGGTCAGCTCAAAGCACGTCCAGCTGTGCTGCTCAGAAGGTGCATGGGAATTTTAAAGTAAAATCTATGTATATGTATTTTAATAATGAGGCACCTATAGAATTTAAGCATTGCCAGGGTTTGGAAGCAGCTAATTGCAATCCTGACAAGCTGGAGGTTTCCAGGTTGGACTCTTCCTAAACCTCTATATTAAATCTTGTGCTTACTTTTGACTCCTTTTCTAGAAAGTCTCTGAAAAATGGTCAGTCTGAAAGACTCCCATCAATTACTCTGCACCGGATGCAAGACTTGCTGAGAAAAATTAAACTCGTTTAATTCAGTTTAGTTAAGTGGCAATTGCTGCATTACATAAATCTGTAACGTTCTTTAGGCGCTGCTTTGTATAGCACTGGCCTGGGACTCTTCTGAATTTAATGATAATGAATTTTTATATCTTAAAGTGCTGAGTGTGGAGGGAAGCAATAGCAACCACTGGCCCCAGAGGTTTGGACCAGCATCACTACTGTAAATGTAATGCTTTGGAAAAGAAACTTGGCACTGGAGAGGTTCCCCACTGCCGGCTATAAAGGACTGAATTGTTCTCCAGCATCCCCGATGCAGCAGGATGGGTTCACCAAACACTGAGGCCATCCAGCTTTTGCAGGCCAACCCCTCAGGTCGCCTTCCCTGAAATGGTGTTTGATGGAGGTGTGTTTGATGAAGGTGTGTTTGATGGGACAGACCAGCTCCCACAACCCAACCAAGCAAAACGCCTCCATGTCCACCACCCAGCGAAGCCTCCGGCTCCCAAACCCAGCCCTGTGCTGGGAGGGAGCTCATGTATGGGATTAAATCCC
>NW_015094390.1:0-2700 GCF_001431845.1 Calidris pugnax
GGGCGGGGGGGGGGGAAGTCTGGTTAGCACTGAATACTAACTCCTTATTGATTCATCATGTCACTGAATCCCACAGTTGGGCAGCACACTTTGGGGAGCAACAGGTCCAAAAAAGCCTGGGCATTCTCCAAAAAGCCTGCAATACCCAAGTGCAGATGTCCTGCTTGGCAGCGTGGTGCAGAAAGGTGGTTGCCATAGCACTCGCCCTTAGTGGTAACCAGGGATGTGACAGGAATATGTCTCTTCTCGGGCCAATGGCCCACAAAGCAATTGCATTTTCCTTGTAGCAGTAATAAACCTCATAACTATGATGCAAAGAGGCTATTAAACTTGCTAAACAGAATCACTGAAGTCCAAAACCATCAAAGCCAAGGTATGAATGCAGCAGCCGAAGGGATCTCCATCCCCTGTGACCCCATCTCAGCCACTGGTCTCCCATGAGACCCATCCCCACCTCTCCTAGCACAGCCCCTCACCTCAGCCGTGGTTTCACACTCATCACAGTCTTTGAGCAAAGGCTTTTGGTGTGGATTTTTCTAGGCTTGAAAAAGGGAAAACTCTTCTATGTGTTTTCTAGAGGCTTTCATGAGTGACCTCATCAGCCCTCATGGGCCACGTGCCCTGTTCCCCTCCCCATGGCCGTGGGTCATGCCCAAGGTGTAGGTGCAGCGAGCACAAGGCCATACACACACACGGGAGATCAGTTTGCCTGTAACGCCTACTAATAGCAACGATCCTGCTGTTCCTTGTGAAGCTGATAAAACCAACGTGGGCACCTTGTCAGGACGGGGAGGATTAAACACCCCTCCATTCATAATGTGCTTTTTTCAGCAGCACAGTGCTCAGAGTTTCCTTTTCTTTTCAGGGAATCAATACCCACCATAAAGATAGAGACCATTACAACATAACACGTTATTTGCTTAGTTTTGCATTTTTAAAGACTCCCATCTGCTGCTATATTTCAAGGCCATTTCAGTTCCTCACTCCCTTGCCAGCCTGATTTATTCTGCAGTCATAGACATTCATGAAGCACCCGCTCTGCCCCGTGCAAGCCTCCATGCAACCTGATTTCCTACCTACAGCTGCAGGTCCAGGTCAGAAATAGCAAGGTGAAGACCCCAATTGCTTCTTCCACATCCCCAGAAAGTCCCAAGCTGCAAACCATCCTGAGGCAGACCAGATGCTTTATTTCATCAGTGGTTTCATGACAACCAAAATAACATTTTCTACGCAGTGAAGTATTTGACAGAACAAAACATGCAGTTCTGATCATCAGATCATCAAGGGCACCAAGAAAAGTGACTGAATACGGATAAAAATGAAACCAAATGTTCTGCATGTTGTTGGAAAACACACCCCAGGCTCTCATTAGTTAAAAGAGAAATAAATGTCACTTTAAAAAAAGGCAGGGACAATAAACTGGCATCTGCAGAGTACCAGACATTTGTTTGTTCATTCATCACCAACTGCAATATGGCATTTCAGGCTGTCAGCCAGTGCTAGACCGTTCTGCTTTGTCACACAGCTCCGGAGCTGGGATCTGGGTATCGCCAGTGAGCCGGGCTCAGCATCGCTGTGGCTCTGCTCTGCCTGCCCTATCGCTTCTATAAACTAACAACAAAAATGCAGCAACTTTCCACGAAGTGCTGATCATGAATCCAAATCCCCAGACTCCATGGAATGCAGGAGAAGCCCAAGGCAGAGATATCCCAAGGCCCTGCCTGCCCTCCACAAAGCACTTCAAGCCTCGGGGATACCACAGCCTTCTGCAATTCAGTTGTGGGCAAGGTTTTTTGTCCCCCCGACATATCTGATTGGGCCACCCACGTTAAAAGCAAAAATTGGTGGGGCTGTTTCTGCCCATAGGAGAAAGTTTTGGGTGATAAAAACTCCTCCTACACCTCTCTCAGTACCTTGTAAGACCATTTCACAGTCCATTAAAAATAATCAACATCATCTCTCTCTGCTTTGGCAGAGGTAGCCAGAACCTCAAACCACTCGCTTAGAAAAGACAAATGTCTTGAAAAGCTCATAAAAACTCTAAACAAGATGACAACACAGTAAAATGCCTGTTTACAGTGCAACTGATGTCCTGACCAATATATCAATGCAACACGCTGATTTACTAAACTTAATCCAACAGTTGGTTTCTAAGCACAGTCATCACTTTAAATAAAACAGACATTTAGTACAGTACTAAACATTTTCAAGTCTCTGCATGTGCCAAATCTCTAAAAAATTGCATCTAAACCCTTAATATATATATATTTTTTTTTTGGATGGATGACTTGATCTCGAAAATATCACATCAAAGAAAACAGGAGGCAGGTTTAATTTCAGCCCACAAGTAATTTAGCTGCTAGGAGGGATGGCACTTCCAAATTTATTGAGTTGCCAATTATTATAGACACACTTGGGTCCAGTCTGTATATACACTGGGTTATATCAGCTCTCATTCAATTTATCTCCACACAGAGCCAGGAAAAAACGGGGAATATCACCCTTGGAAGGAGGGGGGGGTACACGCCATGCTCCGCACAGAGGTGGCACAGGCCACCCCTTTGCTCTCAGAGTATTTCCACCAGCGCCGCTTCGGAAACACAGCACGATTTTTTGACATATTTCCATCATGTTGCATTGAGATAACTGATTAGGTAATTTTGGCACCCTGGTGTGAGAAACACTGGCTCACACTTAGAA
>NW_015094391.1:0-2476 GCF_001431845.1 Calidris pugnax
ACATATGGGCCAGATCCTCCTGAGACAGTTTGTTTACTGGAGGAAGAACAACAAGGGCATTGCATATGCTTATATACTGCAACTTATCAGGAGTAGGCCTCGCAAGAACTGTTCTCCAACCCATCTCTTCTGCTGCCGCAGAAAGAACATGGCACAAAACTGACGATGTCTCTGTTGAAATAATACCCAATGTTCTGCCATTTTTCCCCTTGGGTAACCTCTGATTGAGGATTTCCCATGCAAGGACAAAGTATGACATACAGGGGACGTTCTGAAAGCATGGGAACTTCTTTACATTGAAACAAACTGGGCCTGGAATGCAAACTCTGGATGATGCAGCAGCTGGATAACATGAAACCACGTGATCTCCCACTTTAACTTTCTTCACATCACTGCCTGTTGCTATTACTATGCCACTGAAATCCAGAGCTAGAAGTCCGTGTTTGTCTACTGCTTGTGAATTCCAATACAGTGTGTTACCAAAGTTACGACTAGACACACTAATGGGAAAATAATCTTCTGAGTGAAGACATATTTTATCCACTAGAATTTCAACGCTCTGTTTGTCAAGCTGAGTAGCAGTGCTGGTGGATAATTCAGCAGACAAGTCCTTTGCTGTGTACGGATCAGAAGTGTACAAAGTGAATGTGTCTGACTTCTGGAGAGATTTTACAGGTTGGCCATAATCTGCATCTACAAAAGGTGTGCGTCTGATTTCAGCTACATAAGCTCTTCCTTGGCTGATGCGAACTTCTGGATAGTCCACACTTGTGTGTTTCACAAGAACATCTGCTAGCACTGAGATGTCCAGCGAACTGGAAGAGCTGAGGTCAATAATCTGAAATGTGATTTCTGGAACTTCTGCGGCACAAGTTCTGGTCATGCCGTGCAACGCAAACCCGCAGTTAATATGGTCCACATCTCTTTCTGTTGTTCTGTAGGTGATAACTCTGACTGAACAGCGGGACGTTTTCTCTCTTAATGCCACAATAACTTGGCGATAGGCTTCACAACACTTTGCCAATTGGTCCACCACCTTCTTTGGGGAGTCTTCATTCAACTTTTGAATTCCCCACAGGAACAGAGTTTCATCATAATCCTTAACCTCTGCTCTCATTTTATTCTGTGTGTCCCCTTCCGAAAGGGCTTCCCAGTCTTCATACATAACGTATCTCGAATCAGGATGCAAGTATTTTTTGAGCTGCTGGGCTATCCCAAGCTTGTCAGCAAGCACTAGGACTCTGGGCGTAGGTCCCAGATATCCAGTCGTCTGCGAGACAGAGACTTCTTTCCACTTGTTTTCAAACATGTACTCATTGTCTCTGGAAGATGCTTGCTTCATGAAAGTGATGGCAACGCGCTTGAGTTCAGCCAAAACAGAGCCGTGTTTGTCCATAAAGCATCCACAGACCTCTAGGCAGTTCCCAATGGATTTGCTTGTTCTCATATAGATCATCATTTCTTCCTCCAGCGGTCGGAGCACCACCAGGCTGCCTATCCCTGAAGGAAAGCCTGCTCGGGACTGGAACGTCCTTGAGGTCATGACAGCGGTCATCTGCAGAAAACAGTCGAGCAGCACGGGATGGATGCAGTACTGGTGCATCTCTCTGGCAGTCTCCTTGTTCACCTTGATGGTTGTAATAGCTTCCTTTAGTTCCTGGCAATAGTGCACGTCGCTGAGCTGCCTGAATATGGAACCATACTGAAAGCCAATCTGAGACAGTGCTTCATAGACCTCCTCTCTGCTAACCACTGACTTGCATCTGCGATAGACCTCTTGGAAGCAGATGGTGCTTTCTTCCACCACAGCTTCAGGCCCCTTTGCAATGTGGCCTGCAGCATAAACTGCGTTGGAGGAAGAGAGGATCTCAAAGGCTGTCACTGCTTTTTGCGGACTCAGTTTGATACTCAAGACTTGGGGATTCTGTGTGAGAACACACGGCGCAGAAAAACCGATACTCATCTGGCAGTTACTCAGAGGCACTCGAGGTCTTGAGCTGTTGATCACAGAGGCCAGACCAAGCTCCACGTAAAAAGCACCAGGGACTAAAGCCACACCATTGTTCTTGTGCTCATATAAGTACGATGTTGTTTCCTGAGACAGCAGGCAGCCAAACTCTATGTTGTCACTGTTCATGCCATAAATCAAAGGATGGCTGGAGCTGACACCTTGATTTGCTTGCTGATGGATATTCAGACGGGCCATGAGTTTTTTGCGATCAAATTGATACCGTGGAATGGCCACTGGAACGCTTTGATACCCATTATAAAAGTGCTGCCAGTTGGGATTGTATCCCAGTTCGAACAGGTTTCCTACCAGGGTGAAGAGTGTCTGATACTCTGAATCAGTTTGCAAAGAAGAGAACACCTTTGTGCCTCCTCCTAGAGTTTCCTTTATGCTTCGCTGCAATACTCGGTGAGGACTTATTTCTACAAACACCACGTTTTCCCTGTCTCTCGCTGCAGTTTGGATGGC
>NW_015094392.1:0-2716 GCF_001431845.1 Calidris pugnax
GGGGACAGAATAGCGGAATATTATATTTTGGGACAATTCAATGACAACAATCTGCTTTACCTGCCTACAATGTGAAAAAGAAACATTTCACTAAAAAGTCTGCTTTCAATTTAATCTTCTTTTCCAGGTGTCCCAAATTCACAAAACTTTGCTTCAAGTGTTGCTTCAGTACATGCTTTCAGCCCATCAACTACATCTTAAAAATGTACATTTCCTCATACATTTATCAGGCCCCACCTACACAGTTCTTTGGCTGAGTACAGAACAGTATGTCTAATAAATATCATAAAGGTTCTCCTCAGACAAACCAAAAGAGTTTGACATTGTTGATCTGTCTTCCTTCATTCACCAATTTCTATTTTTAATATAGTATTTCATTAAAAGATAATTACATGGAAAACTAGGAAGTCTGGAGCCCTTCGAGTGGTTGCTTCAGACATTGACTTACCTCTGCTTTTGAGAATGATTTTTATAACTCTCTAGCCTTTTAGCATGAATAAATACAGCATTCAGCAAGGAAGCATAGCTCTCTCCATTTAAAGACAAATATCAGCAAGGTTCTTCCCTAAGAGGATGGCAAATTTGCCAAATGTTCCTTTCCCTTTAAAAATTTGTCTTAAACTTCAATAACATCGTCAGACTGAACCAGACCAAATTCCCATGTGGTTACAGGTGGGCAACTACTTCAAGAGAATGTAAAGAAAAACTGAAAGCCTCCAGTCTCTAGACTCCAATTACTAGAAGTTAATGAACATTTCTACAGGCATCTGGCATGTGGTTATGACACACTGTTAGGGCAAGCACAGACTTTAAATCCCTGGGCTGTATCACAGTAATCTCTGAAGGCTTCTCTGATACAGATAGGGCAACACTGAAGGATGTGGGCTTCACAAGAAACAACACTCAGAATCTTCTCTCTACAACATGACATTTCAGACTGCTTAAAGACAGTTAATGACCCTGGTTGTATCACCATCTGGATCTAGCACTCTAGTACCCAAATCCTTCATTGCCCCATTTCCTATGACGAGGTTGGGAAGTCATCAACATTCAACAGTTGACAGAAGGTCTCGGGGTGGCTAAAAATGGACTACAACTACTGATCTTTCATCAGTTAGCAAATAACTGATTTTTCATTAAGGATCTGACATTTAATGTTATTGCAAATTTTTGCCATAGTCACTGATTCCACTACCAGTCTGTTGCTCCGATCCCACAGAGCACTTGATATTAAATCTGCCTTGTCATGTGAAAGGAGGGGAAGAATGCTAGTAAGTGGAAATTCCCATTCATTTAGCACAGTAGAAAAATACTTCACTAACAAATAACAATAAAAATAAGATACTTATAGTTTGAGAGAATAAGGTCTTTTGGAGCCAAGTCGTCAGAAAGCCATTAAAGCAATGAAGAAATGAAAAACTACGTCTGTATTGGATCAGAGATCACCTGGACCATACACATGGTTGGAGCTTCAGGATTGCAACCGCTGTAAAAGCTCCATTTGGAAGCTGGGATACCCCATCATGTGAAATAGTAAACTGGAATATACTTCTCCAAAGCAGAACAGAAGCAATCTTCAAGAAAGCATCAGTGGATCATAAGCAAAACCAAAGCTACTCTTCTCTGCTACTCAACAAGAAGAAAGAGGGAGATGACAAGGAGCTTATTCCTTGTAAGCACTTTATCCACACATAAAAACAAGGGCGCACAGACTAAATAATAACATATAATTTAAGAATATAATAAGGTCCTTTTGGCTTATTCAGAAAGAGAGGGTGAAGCATTTGGAAAAAATATAACAGCTGTAAATTCTGCCTCAGATGCTGACTACATCAGCAGAGATTCTGGCAGATTGTCTCTCAAAGCAGCATGGTAACAGATGCAGAAGGAAACACTTGCAAACATAAGAGGAGAGAAAGAAAATAACTCTTCAGTACTGAAAGAAGTTTTTAAAAGATGAAGGAGCAGTTGGATGAAAAAAATTAAATTTCCACAGAAACTCACAAATAAATGTTCCTACAGCATAGCGCAAGAGCCACTGGAAGCCTGCTTTTTTTCTGAATGAAGCCCCCAAACCATATTTCAGTTGTGTCAATTCTATTAAAAATAATATATATGAACTTTTTTTATGCTGCAGCAAGTAACCTTCTATGAGAAAAACCTCAGCAACTATAGCTTATAACCTATGTTTTAAATTAACCAGAGACATTTAATCAAGATTTTATCTACCTTTCTACATATTTATTGAAACTCTATAAGTAATATCAGGTATTGCTCAGAAGTTAAATGATAGAAAAAAGTCACAAGTTAGCAGCTTTGACAATTTATTAAGAAACCTCAACTAATTTAGTGCAGCAGGAAAACTGAGGTTACATTTAGAGAAAAGATAAATTATAGCTGTTTTCCACTATGTCTAAGAGGTATATCATCATAAGCAAATTGTGGAGATAGATATAGAAGTGGGATATGACACAATTGAATATTTTTCAAATGTATGATGTAATTAATGCCTTCAATATGAACCAAAGGAGATTATTTAAATTAAAATATTCAATCAAGAGAACTATGAATTATTAGAGAAAAATGTGGACCTTGGGTTAATCACAGCACTACGTGTACTTACTACACTCAAGTATGTGGAAGAAAAGTACTATTATAAGAGATCTACTAAAACAGAAAAGCTTAAGAGATCTCCTCAGAGAAAACAAAAAAAAAA
>NW_015094393.1:0-2754 GCF_001431845.1 Calidris pugnax
AGGATGTTTTGCAGGGTAAAGATTCTGACAGATGTTCATTTTTCTGGAATGGTGGGCAGAAGCCAGCCTGCAGCATTCTGAACAAAAGAAAAGAATAAAAAATAAATCAGCAAAACTTCTCAGTGACGCATATGCTTGGGTTGGTCAAAAAGTAATGCCAGCTATGAAAAACTGCAAAAAAACCCAAGCAGAGTATGGTGGCTGCTCCATATGAGGTTCAGCTTTAACTGCTTCCATGCACAAGATCTGTCCTGGACTAACTGTGACCTCTGGGGAAAAGTATTCGCTTGTCATTACAGACAGCTCAAGGAAGAAGTCCTTAGGGCTTATTAAGGAAGGAATGGAAAATACAGTCTTTTTATAGAGCGTTAGCTCATCTGGACCCACCACGCTTTGCTTTGGTCCTCTCTGAAAAGACACGATGGAAATTGGACAGACAATCCGGTGGGATACAAAGCAGGCACAGAAGAGGAATTTACCTTTGTGGTTAATGCCAGAAGGCACTAAATGACAAGGAAAGAAGCGTCCTGTAACTAATTGGAAAGTATATTGCTGCAGATTATGAAGACACACAAACTTTTTTTTTTGCTATGTTTTAGCTCTGGATGAATAAAAATCCTGTAAGTTAATCGGAACACAACTTCAGGGTTTTTTGAGCACAGTTTGGAGTGTAATTCTCTCTGGAAAGCCTTGCCTGATGATTTTGTTATAATGTCTGGGGCCATGTTTTTTTCCAGAATGAACTAGGTTTGTGCCTGTCGGAGAGCAGGGCTCAGGCAGAGGAGACAAAGCTCTTACAGAGACTGCGAGACATCCTGTAAATCCTCGAAACTTCTTCGTATTAATCAGCTCCCTTTTCAGTGTCATATACTCATCCCTCTGCCTTCTCTAGAATTGCACAGCCCTGTTTCTGGGTTGTCTGGGATGATACATGAAATGTCCTTTCATTTTCTTTAAAATTTAAATACTTACGTAGCACACTCGGTCTTCCTTTCTAGATTTATCCATTTCTTGCAAGCTCCTGCATATATTTTGAAGGATGCCTTGGCATTCCTGCTCCATTTGGCAATACAGATCTGTGGTTTCCAGAGAAACTGCTTAAGTGCTCAGACACTCTGGAGTTAAAATAGCATAGAGTGCTCTGTTCCAAGGGGTGGGAAGGCAGCAGCATTCCAAACACCACACTGTGATTGCACGGGGCACCTTGCAAGGAAGATGAAAATGCAGAGGGGAAAGGTGAGGTTTATATAAAATTTCAGGGAGGAGTCATGATTTGCAGTGCTATTGTAAGGCAGATACAGCGTGGGATTATCAGCTAGAGAAACACTGATGGTAAGAGTTAAGTCTTCAAAAGACCAGGTGGATTCTGGAGCATGTAAGATGCTTATAAAGGGAATGTCACTTGGTTCACTGACAGAGGAATGCTAATGTTGGTTTTTTGCCATTTAATTATGAACATGAAGTATTAATGAGCTGCAGAGATAAGCCAGGATTTATGTCTTTGTTCTGAATTGAACTAGATGGTGTTCATAGATAAGCAGGACAAATCTAAAGGCCTTTATCTATAATTTGTTCCGGCTCTGTGGTGCTTCCAGCAAATATTTTGCAAATATTGTTTTTTCCACCTTGCTTTTCCATATGAGTTCAGGGGAAGGTTCCTGTGGAGCTGGGAGTCTCTAGTCTTTGGTGCCTGTTCCACTGCACCAACAGCACCTTGGTTTGCTGGGTGGTTGCTTGGTTTTATTCCTGCTGGAATTTTAAACTGATAGGTCAAGCTGGACTGGATTCTTCCTTTTCATTGTGAAGTGTGCTTATGGTGAGGTCTCCACTGAAGTTAAAACTTGCACAAAGGAGGTAGAACTTGCAGAAGGTTCAGAAGGCCTCTAAAATCTCTCTGCATTGAAGCCCTGCTCCGAATTAACCGGTGTGTGATGTTCTGTTTCCTGCCTGGTAAACAGCTCCACAAACTGCCCAGTACCTTTGCTGCTCTTACAGGAGGAAAATCTATTGACTAGAGCAATGTTTATAAGCCAGTTACTTTCCTAGGAACGGGGAATTCAAAGTAGTACACAAAATACATGCCTGTATTCTTCCCCCCCATAAGGAGGAAGACCATACCTGGCAGAAGCAGCTGAGATTTTCTTTGTGTTAGAAAGAAAGTGTTCATAAATTATCACAAACACCATTTCCAGTGTGCCTGGACAGTTTCAGTTATCTAGAAAGGTGATGTCAGGAAAACACAACCACAAATTCTGAAAGTAGATAACTTTATTCAAGCTTTCTTTTGTTCTTTAAAACGGGGCTGGGGGGAGAAACAGCTTAAATACAGTTTTGTCTTCGTTTCCAATCTCCATGGAGCTTGTTCAGTGAGGCATAACCTTCTGCATGGAGAGCTTTTTCCAGTGATGAGGAGTCACATTAGTATCATCTTCCCAGTGACATCCTGTTCACATCACAAACAAAGGTCAGTTCCTCAGTCACTGAAATGAAAGCTACATGGAATATTTTTGTGTTAAAAAGTGAAAAGGAAATGAAAATAAGCTACAAACTATAGACTTCTGGAGCCACTCTTGAATAGCAGAATCTAAAGTGAAATTCTGATAGGCTGAGTGTAATCTCTTTCTTTAAAACTAATTTATAGTACCCTTTTTTTTCCTGTAGCGTTACTTTGCAGATGGGAGCTGTTGATTACTTATCTCAGTACTGCCGTGGTAATGACTAACTAAGCAGCAAAATATATTAAAAAAAAAAAAA
>NW_015094394.1:0-2736 GCF_001431845.1 Calidris pugnax
TTTTTTTTCAAATTCATGAAGTCTATTGGAAACTTTAGCCAAACTTGTGTCACCACACACAGTCTCAAATATTCATAGGGTTTTTGCATTATGAATCACTGTGCTAACCCATGCGTCTGTGGGCAGCTTGACCATCTCTGTCCACTCTGGAGCTCAGTTCATGGAGATGCTCAGATGATTCAGAAGTCAAAATTAAGTCAATTAAGCCCTCTGACATGCAGAATAGTCAATTCAGGGCAGGGAAATCCAAATGGCAGACACAGTTATACTAGATCCAGACCACAACCTGATCTTGCCTCCGTCTTCCCAAGGTCACAGCCCTGTGACATCTCCTGTGCTCAGGTGGGAGATGCTGCAGACCCCCAGGGCACCACACCAAGCTGCTGCCTGTGGCCACCCCTGCCCCTGTCCCACTCCCAAGGTGGCACACAGCACTTCCATCCTCTTCACGCGAGGTAGCAGAACCTCATCGCTCACCTCCTAAATTGCCTGGTCCCCGAGCACAAAATATAAGGATGAGAAGACAGCAACAGCAGCTTTCTAATGCATTTTTCCAAAATAAAACTCAGTGGCTCATCTAAAACTTTCAGAGAAACTTGCATGAGCTGCAAAGTCTATTCCTTCAGGACAGAACTGCATGAAAAGGTTAACTCAGAAAAAACTCACTGTACTAAAAAAAGCTTCTGAGGCCTTTCCTATGCTGCTTCTCTCTCGTGTAGGCTGTTTCCTACTAATTGTTTAATAACAGTTCAGCCATGCTTCCATAAATGCTCTGAGCTGAGCCTGGCCACGAGGAAGCTCACCGAGAACAGGAGTTAGACCAGCTGTTCGTTTGACCTATGCATTTATTTTTTTTTAAATATGCAATTGCAAATCTTATCTTCTCCACACATATGGCTCCTGTACAGAAAACGTTCTTTCCACTAAGAGAACCTCCAGGGGCATAGCATTAGCTGCAAGCAGGCAATGCAAATACCAAAATGCTTTATCACCATTACAGAATCCAAATGCAAAAGCAATATTTGACCCAGAGATATTTTTCAATTTATTTAAAAAAAAACAAACAAACATATGACTAAAGGCTTCTGTACAAACCCCCAAACAGAAAACAGTACAATTTAAATAGCAACTGATTACTGACAACCTACAGCCCATGAGGCATGGTCCTCAAAATCTCAATCACAAGCTGTGGCAATTTAGCATATTTTCACATGAATAGGCCAGGTAAAAATCAAAGACAGGAGAGAACCGAGGCAGGAAGCTACAGAAAAGTGGAGGCAGGAGACTTTCGAAGGGTAAGTGTCCTGCTGTGTTACTTGCACACATCAGTGCAGAAAAACAAGTGTTTCAGGAAAGGTAAGTTTTATACATGAACCTCACGTAGTCTTTCCTCCAGAGAGTAAATTATTGCACTGCTGGGGAAAAATAATGGATCAAGCTTAGTGCAAGCAAAGGAACTTTACAGAGGAGTTTGGAGCAGGGGCAACTGCTGCAGTGACATGGACAGCTGAAAGCCAGACAGGCACAGGGACAGGGGATGCAATAGCTGCATCATGTCAAAAGTGCCATGAGATATTTAACAGTTTCCTCTGGGCAGCTGTACAAGATGCCACCTCAACACTTCTCCTGAGATTTTTTTTTATTGGGTTTTGGGCCGCAATGTGAATTCCCAGTAGGAATTCACGCTTAGTTTCTGAGTTCATATATATGATGATTTGATTGAACCCAGAAACTCAGCTGAAACTGCTGAGCTTCATCCAATTACGAGGTAAACCAATGTAAAATCCAAACAGTGTCTGGACAGCTGAGTCAAAGGTCAGAATTTATAGCAGAGAGCAAACCCAAGGGAATTTCCTACGGTTTCAAGTTTCCCAATATTTCTGATACCACAGAGATAAGTTTTGATCTATTCTTATAAATCCGCAAGTTTTTTGGTGTTGTCTTGTGTCTTGGTTCTGTTTGTTTTTCTTAAATATTCTTAACATCCCTGAGTACTTTATCATCTTTTCAGCAACTCCAATTACGCATCCAGTTTTGCAGGAGACACTGCTGGGTCTTTTTGGAGTCTGTGTCCAGTTGGGTTTATGCAAACTTGGCCTCACACCCGGTGAATTCTGCCAGCTCAGTGGTTATCACGAGCACTGCTGCCTTGTCATTCTCGGCTGCTTTTGACCCAGCTGGAATATAGGACTTTCTTTGTGCGTGGTTACTGAGAATTAACCATGTATTGATCATGCCATTTAGACAGCCAGGATTAATTGAAGTGGGGTGAGTTATCCATTCACAGCTTAGCAAGCATATCACAAGTTTACACCCTTACTGAGTGAAAATTTTTTTCTACTACTGCATGTACTCATTATTTTCCTCCTCTCTTTTTTTTTTCCCCGCCTCTACATCTGAATCATAACACTGGGGTCTTGCTAAATCTCACCTTCTATGACTAACCTTGCTTATTGGACCTCCCAGCCCGGGCACTGGGGTTATTACTGCTTGCTTTCCAGGTGCTCACCTTTCACTGCAGCCATCATCACGTGCGCAGGAGAAGCCCACGAACCTCAGAAAGAATCTTCTTATGTAGAAGACTCCATGTGGCTTCGGATGCTGCCTAAGCAAACCTGTTCTCTTCAGTACATCTATATTTATTTTTCTGAACCGCTGAGGGGACTCCAGCAAAATGCAAAACCCTCACAAGTGATTTTCTAAGACAAGTGCGTTGTCAGCTTTGCTGTTAACATC
>NW_015094395.1:0-2678 GCF_001431845.1 Calidris pugnax
TCTTTACTACAGGAGAATATGTACTTATTCCTTTTCAGTCAATTAGTTCAGTGCCTGACTGTTGCTGACTCTGCTATTCTAGAAAAGCCATATTACTATCTAATTGTTTGCACTTAACAGCATTTTCAGTATTTTTCCAAGTAGATCCTGCCCTACCAAGGGGAAAAGGGATTATTTATAAACAGTAAGTAACAGAATAGCACATAGATCAAATAATTTCCTTTCATAAGTCTCCCATAGGTGTTAATTAACAGAGGCGAGTCATCAGGAGAGACTCATTTAACACTCACCTTCAGATCCTGTTTGACTAGCTCTTTCACTGCCTGCCAGATCTACCAAGTTCTGCAAATTCATTAAATATTTCATAAGTTAGTTCTGAGACAATTTAGTATTAGATCCTCTTAATTCTAAATCTCTAAGAATTCTGTAAAGTAAATTTACACTTAGAAAAAAACAAGAGGTCTGTCATTACTGGATGCAATCCATAGCTACTGCGCACATACCAACCAATACATGGACATAGAACAAGTTTGTATGAACTCTATTACACCACCCTGAAAATATTTCAGACTTGCAGTGCAATTCCCCCTATCCTCAGTAACAAAAAGAGAGAAACAATTTCTCAATACAGAAGTATTAACTACCGATTCAAGCCATAAGAAGCTTCACAGAATCACAGATCATCTGATCCAATCTTTCACGGGAAGAGAGTCTGGATGGGCTTATTTAGCACCCTGTCCTGAATCAGCTTTATGTCTCTGTGCCTGGCATTGTGTCATAAGAAAATGAAGAAATTAAACACCAGAAGAAAAGCCTCACTCTGAATCTGGTTCAAAGTCAACTAGAACTTTATAGCATCCCATAATGATTTGCCTGAGCAAGCAGCCCTCACTTTTATTAGTTATTTCACTGGGCTTGTCAGTAGTCAGGAGCAATTGTAGGGGAAGCTGTGTTTAACAAAATGCAAGAAGGCTCCAACAATAGCCTGTTATGTTCCTCAGAAGGAGCTGACAGTCCCCAACCCAGCATGAATTGTCGAGGAACTATTCCCATGTCAGAATTCTCTTTGGTGGGAAGATACACTCTAGATACATCCCAGGAATCTCCTTCTGTACAGATGATCAGAAACAGGATTTCTGCTTAAGTTAACAACAAAGCACGTTTGTAATGTCATTATAAAGTAAAATTCTTTCAAACAACTGGTAACAGTAAATTCTCAACTTAAATGCCTATTTAATAAGTTCTTGGAGTGCAGCTTACCAAGTGAGATACCATCACTGCTCCATCACAGTTCGCATTCGCAGGGTCACTTCGTTCTCTGCTTTCAATGATCTAGAAGAAGAGGATGCAATAGTTTTTGTCACTTCAAAAATAATAAAATCCCTCCTAATAGTGAAAAAGTTTTTACCATTCTGAAGATAGTGTGAGAGCGGCTGCTGTGTTCATTCATTTTTGTTTCTCCATAATGGCGATTTTCTGTCAAAAAGCAATATTAGAATACTTTTACTTATACTCTGATAAATTGGAGGTAACATACAAAAAAGCAATTGTAAAAATATCTGAAAAACATTGATTTCTAAACATAGAGATACTCTATGATTCTAGATACATCCCAT
Organism: Calidris pugnax; assembly: GCF_001431845.1. Taxonomy (NCBI): domain Eukaryota; kingdom Metazoa; phylum Chordata; class Aves; order Charadriiformes; family Scolopacidae; genus Calidris; species Calidris pugnax. The sequence continues at coordinate 1,617 of NW_015094395.1, forward strand.
TCACCAACACATTTCTAAGATATCAGTTGACATTGGTTGAACAACTTACTTTCTCCTTTTCTAATCCATTGCATAACTTGTTCTGGGGAAACCACCACCTCTTCAATCAGATCTTCTACATATGTATTTCTCTTAAGAACAAAAACAAGAATAAGTTTTACTTAACTCTGAAAATAACTTCAATGCATTACATTAGCATTACCAGCAATTATGGTATTTATTCCAGTTTGCTTCCTCCTTAAATGGAAGCAACATCAGTTGAATGTTTTTTCAGTCTGAACACAAGGAATGGGCAATGTTTAGACCTTTATTTTTTTTTTGGTGCCTTCTGGCAGCCATTCTGATAAAAATCGAATAACAGAGATCTAGAAAGTTTCCTTAAAACAAAACTGGTAAGGGAAATATCCTTCTGGACCTTTTCTGAGGGAATGTAGGAGTATATTTCTCAGTAATTGCTATGTGACCATAATCATACAACTGATAAAAATCCGTTCTTCCCAAGTTCCAAAAGCATTGATCATTTAGGACATTGAAAGAAAAAAACCAAAACCACACAACTACAAATCCCAAACTACTAATTTTTATTATTTGCTACAAAACTTAATATAAAGATACTGAGGATGGCATTAACATAGATTTATTTTTCCCTACTGATCATCTTACTAAATAGTTGTAGTCTGATGGTTATTCTCTGACTACAATAGAATAAAAGCGTGTCTACTTTGTAGCTGACATGAAGATGGCATGCAAGTAACTCTGTATATCCGTTGAAGATTTCTAACACATTGAGCTAGAGGCTTAATATCATGTTTGTAGAAGTTGTATTAACTAGACAATTCCAAGTATTCACTGTCAAAGGTAAATAAAATATACTAGTCTGGATAACTTCAGAGATTGTCTACTTTTACACCATTTATAAAGATAAATCAGTAACAGCAATCCCAACTTCATTGTGTTTATTCTACTACACTAAGTATCCTCCTGCTAATTCTGAAGATAAAAATTACCTAATTTGACACAGAAAAGTTTTCACCTAGATACCTCTGAAGGCTTTTTTTTTTT
>NW_015094396.1:0-2618 GCF_001431845.1 Calidris pugnax
ATGAGAAGAATGTTGAGGAATGTTGATACCCCAAATTGTTTTAGTTGTTGCTACATAATGTTCAGATTAGTTAAGGACATTTTCAGCTCCCAGAGAAGCTGAGAAGGAGCACTGGCAGGACCAGGGGATATTCCATATCACAGACATCATGCTGGGTATGTAAATGGGGGTTGGCTGGGGGGACAGGGTTCTGCTGCTCAGGACAGGCCGGGCAAGCCATCAGCTGGTATCGTATCATTTTATTTTGTACACCCCTTAAACTGTTATAACTGACATTATTATTATTATTCATTTCCTCTTCTGTAGTAGCAAACTACACAATTTACTTCAGGAGTTGAGCTCCACTCACATGACAGCCCCAACACACTGTACCTACATTCACTGTCTCTTGCCGGGAACGCAGAGAGCTGTGGATTTGGTGCAACTGGAATGACTTTTTCTTCTGATGAAGAGGACAGTTTGGACTCCTGGTGGCTTGTTTCACTTCATGAACAGAAAGAGAAATTCATAGTCAAGCTTCAAAACAAGCCTTGAAGAGCTTTACAAACTACTAACATTCTCTCAAAAAGCAGTTGCAGCTTTCAAAGGATCTGGGGAGAAAACTGCTTCCCTTTCCATAAGCAAATGGATGCTCATTGAGCACACACGAGGAATAAAAATTAAGTCTACAAAATACTGCCACAAATTATTCAAACCCCCAAATAAACCCGCTAACATTGCAGGAACCTCAGGTGTAATTTTGAGCTACACCATTTTCAGACAAAAGCAGGGCTGCTCAGACAAAAACAAAGCTTCACAGCATCTGCTTAGCTTACAGCATCCTCAAACTGTAAAAACATTTATGTTGCCTGTTGAATGAAGCCTTTATCACCATACTTTGGGCTCTGCAATGACTTGAAAAGAACAGGCTCAGCCTCAGAGCTAGTCAATCAGACTTACACCCACCCCAAAACAGAAAATAGAAAAGCCATTATGCGGAAGAACACAGGAAAGAACCGATGCCAGCTCTTTTATAAACTTACCCTTCACTTGCAGTCCCAAAAGGAGCAGCCTCAGTGCCTTTGAACACCAATTTACCAGCCTCAGGAAGGGCAAGACATTCAGCCTTTGATTCTTCCACAAACCCTACAAAAGCAGACAGATGGATGACTTCCCTGTTGCACTTAACAGCATTTCTTTTCACATGCTCATAGGATCTTAAAGCGAGCCTTTACGCATTTCATCTAGGACAGGGATCTAACTAAATCATGCTACCAAGACTTCAAATGCATGGAAGGTCTGACTTCTTCTCTCCAGTAAAACAAGAACTCTGACACATCCTTTCAGTCAAGAAAACAAACAGATCATTGACTCGGGCACTCCTGTGATTTACAATAAGAAAAAGAAAATAAAAAGGAGCTGAGGAACCTTAATAACAACACACCAGGTTTTTTTCTTAGTTCTGATGAATCGGGTTGTTCCGTCTGGAAAGGTTTGTCTTCAACCATTTCACTGCCTCTTTCCTTCTCTGATTCTTGAAAACTGGCAGTTGCGTCAGTGGCAGAATGGGCTGGTTTAGCAGCTATAAAGATGACATCATCTTCAAAATCGCTGAGGGATTTTGCGTCGTGATACTCCAAAGTAGTTTGGTCTGACCTGGCAGAGATGTTACTATTTTCTTTGCTGACCTCCATTTTCTCCAAACCATCTCCAGGTGTGCTTTCTGAAGACTCTTCCAGTTCAGCATGATCATCCTCAGGATTGCTCAGAGTAAACAGAGTTGTTTTCCTTCTGCTTCCAGACCAAGCATCCTCCACCACTCCATCATCATGATGATGATCCTCAGGTGAAGGTCCAGACAGTGCTCTATCATTTTCTGTCACCTTTTTGAAAAAAATTCAAAGTGACAATCAGTAACGTCTAGATGCTTTTTGTCAAAGCAAAAAATTGAACAAAGGACAAACATAGACTGAGAAGTGTAAGTTTTACAAGTGTCAACTTAAGCAAGGCCCTACGAAAGCAAGGCCCTACAAAATTAATTCTCATTTTAGCACTAGGTTAGTTTTTTAAGGCCAACTGTCAAAATAAAGGACAATTTTGACTGCTTACTGAGTTTCCAGAACCTTGGAGGATTAGGAAGAATTGAATCTTGAAAGTGCTTGCTTATCCCATCATCGCAAGGCTGTTCATTGGGTTCACCGGTGTCTTTTCAAAAGAGGGAGCTTTGCAAACCTAAAATCCTAACTCAAGATTTCTCTTTCTTTACGTTTGCACTTTTCAACTTGTATGCACCACTAAAATATTTTACTCTTCCCTATGCCTGGAGCACGGAACAAGTAAATTCATCTGGTCACACTACAGTATCAGTAAGAACTTCATATAGGAGAGGGAGCCTCTCATTATAATTAAGTAGCTCTTTATAACAGGCGATAAAACGTATAATAGAAACTGACCATGACAATTTGTTAGCACATGTACGGAAAGCTTGTACATTTAGACACTAGAAAATGTCCCCGTTCTGCCTCTGATTTTGGTACGTTATTTTGACAACTGCATGACGAGCTGAATGAGGGAATCCAAGTGAGAGAATCACAGATTTAGATGGGGTGTGAAGGGACCTCTGAAGATCATCTAGTCCA
>NW_015094397.1:0-2807 GCF_001431845.1 Calidris pugnax
TTTTTTTTTTTTTTGGTTGATATCTTGTTCTTTCCTGGAAGCTTATACTTTGGTGCCAGCAATTACATTTGTCATCTGTATCCCTAAAGCCTCAGCCAACCATTTCATTGCAGTGGTAATCTAGATCAGATATCTGAGAACTAGTTCTTGAAAAAAAATCTAAGCAGCACAGCTAAACCCCTCCTAGAAATCAAGGCCAAACAGTTAAAAAAATGCACAGAAAGATATTTTAGAAGTTGGTTGGGCTTTTTAGGAAAAGGATGTTTAAAAATAACAAAATATTGATAATTCCTTATTACAAGAACTAGGCAAGAGCTCAAATATCCACTGCCCTTAAAGGGGATCTAACATTACCCAATAAGTGGAGGGGACACACATGGTAACAGACAAAATTGAGAAAGATGTAGCAACCAAAACCTTTATCACACTTAGAAATCAGCCACTACAATTCAATCTTTTTTTTAATGTAATACATTCCCAAAGTATTTTTATATAAGAATTACAAAGTAGCAATCAAAACAACTAATCAGGATGTGTATCTCCATGCATTTCCTTGTCACATAAAGTCAGGCGTAACAAAGTTCGTATCTGAAACTATTGCCTCTTGCAGTGTTGATAATGACATTAAAAACAATCTCTGGTATTCCTCTGCTTCTCTCATTTCTTTTGTCTATGTAATATAATGCCTGTCATCTACCCTGGCTTTAAACAGACATAGCAACACGTAGCTCAACTTGTGGCTCATTCAGTGCTTTGAACGAAGTATAAGTTACCGTTTATATATTCAAGGTTAATAGTGAAACATTTCTTTTTTGCTTTATTGTTTCTCATTCTAAACCTTAGAGGTTCAGAAACCTACTGCTCAAAATTATTCCAAACTGGGTGAGAAACACCCCTGGTCATGTCCTGTGAGTTTGTGCTTTACACAGATTATGCACTGCAAGACAGTGTACTCAACACAGTTAAAGCTACACTGCACTATAAGATCATGTAGCAATATTACAGACCAGAATAAACTTCCCACAGATCTCCCCAAACCACTGGATTATTTACAGAATTATTTTATTGTATATAACAACACAGCTTGTTAAATACAAAACTTTGTGGTAGAATTTTGATGAATAATCCAGTCAGAAATTCTACACTGCATCTGCCTCATGCCCAAAGGGGCAGGGATTAGCTGGACGCTATCCGTATGTGAGGCTGTATTATTTCTCAACTCCTTGATATCTCTTTAGTGTATGGAGAGCCCAGGATTATCAAAAAAGGTTTCAAAGGTCAAAAACAACATGCAGGAACATGAACAGTTGCTTATTCAGGTATAATCCTAACCAATGACAAATATAGATCCAGCAAAGACCTTTGGGTTGGGTCCAGAATTAGAAAGGACTTGCGGCACTTAGAAGTCCCGGTCAATGAATCTTTAAAGCAACTGTAGCTCCAAGAGGCAACCGAATTACAAATCACACAAAAAAAACCACCCACCCCAAAACAGATTATCTTTAATTATTTCCTCATTTCTTTATTTCCTCTTTGAAGATCCACCTAATTCCAATCATCTATCTTATTTTCAACTTCACCCAAATTAAATCCCTGTTTAGCATTTATAGCAGTGAGGTTCAGAAGATTAACACTCACAGCAGATAAGTTTATATGGACACTGGCAACATGCCATCTCACTACTTCCCTCTCTGAATCCATAAGGAAGTTGTGTAAAAAATAGTTGGGGGAGGTCCATGTCACCCTAAATAACATCTGTGAAATGGACTCTGAGGGATTTATGAAATAGTAGTCCACCTCTCCTACCAATCACAGCCATGACTGCAGTTTCTTATGGTTACGTAAAGAGACCTCTGAGAGACCTAAGACTGCCAAGTCACATTTCCTATCATCCGGTTATTATAAACCAATACAGAAATGTAATCTAGATATCCTCTCCATTTTACTGTTGCAAATGCTTTTTCTTGTACAGCTTAAAATCAATACAGCAAGCCAGTATGACTCCTAAACACTCCGTGAAACACAATATTAACTCCAAATACCCTTCTGACAGCCTTTAACCAGATAGTCAAAGATCAACAAATTTTGGGGATTCTTAGATAATTCCTGTATTGTTTTAGCACTTCCTTTGTTGTATTCCTTTCGTCATTCCCTGTGTATTCTTTTCCTTTTCACTCCTAAGAACTAGTATTTAGAAGCTGGACACGAGATACTGATTTACTGATGATAACAAGAAAGATAACATAATGCTACCACAAAGGAACAAAAAGGAGATGCCTCCTTTGATAATGGGCCTGCTGTTTCTACTGAAGTTAGCACATGGGTCCAACTTGTTCTTGTGAGCTGGAAACTTTCAGGAACTCTGAGAACAATACCTGTTGAAATCACTGAATTTGCCCAAATTTGAAAATACTAATGTGAACTCAAGGATCCTTGGAGATATAATTATGGATAAAAGCCCCAGTCTAGTAACTGTGTAGTAGTCAGTCCTTTTTCATTCTTTATATTTAATTGCCTAAGGTCACACCTAGAATTAATACGGTCTGTAAGGCCACTATATTAAATATTTTAAAGAAGTAGAAGAAAAGGCTATAGAAGACAGATGTAAGATCAAAGTCTTTGCTGTACCCCTGTGTTTTCGAAGTGGATACCTCCAGATAAAGCTATAACACTTAAGCATACATAATTACTTCCTACAGGATATAAATCTCTGAAAAGGAAAATTCCTGTGCATTTGGTGACATTCTTAGGGCTGATACAGCAGTATTCTAGTATGGCTGGTGGATGGCAAAATGAAGAGAAAACAA
>NW_015094398.1:0-2811 GCF_001431845.1 Calidris pugnax
ATGAACTGTCAATAGGCAAAATATTGTCAATTTTGATGCAAGATGCTATACAGGTCTACTTCCAACAAACTATGTATAGGTTTGTGAGACATACTCACCTCTTCCAGGGTGAATATGTCTAAATTCCATCAAAACCTAATTTACTAAGTTTTGCTAAAAGCTCTGCAGAACAATCTTTCTACATATGGTTTGACTGAACTAACTTGGTTATTCTTTGTAAACTCTTGTAAGTACAACACCCATGAGCTGAGAATGAGTGGCATTTTATAAAATAAGTAAATGCTAGAATATGGGCACCTATTTTATATAGGTGCTTTTCAAAGTTCTGCTTATTAACAAAAGACAATAGATTTCACCCTGGTTTGGTTGGGGTTTCTTTTTTTCTCTTATACTACTGTAAATGCTCTCTAACTGCTGAAAATCAGCAGATTTATCCCAACACAAAGCTGTGGCAAGAACTCTTTTCAGTACCATTGTATACTAATCAGAATGCACCAAACTCTAACAGTTAAGTGTCTTAAGCATAAATTAATTTTACAAATCCTTATGACTGGCAAAGGAGAAAGATATAATTTATTCCAGTTGTATAACATAATATGTTCCGTTCGCTCATTCACAAAGGATTTCAGTTTTTCAGGAAATAAATGAGACAACTGTCTTTCTAGTCCGTGTAGACTGGACTATGATCAGTCATTTCTGCTCCAGGAAAAAGTTCATCTCAACAATGTGCCCAAACCCAAATGGAATTTAACAAAGCCAAGAGAGATGCATTTTCAGTCTGCTCTCAAGAGGACAGGGCGAAAAAGTGATGAGGAGAGCAGGAAGACAAAACATCATCTCACTGTATATATACATTATAAGTGTTAACCAAATGTGGAAATCCCTGGCTATTTTAAATCTAGATTAAAACCACAAGACAATTTAAACTAATCCACAAGATACAAAATATAAATTAGGGTGAATGCTTTATGCTAATTTTTAGAGAAATAATATTATTCTTTTTATACTCTCCAAAATGTCAAGACCATTTCTCATTGTTTAAAAAATTCACATCACTACTTTATGAGATCTTTGAGCGTTCAAGGATGATAATTACATCCAATTCTCTTATAATAGACTTTTTTATCAGATGTTAACACATTTTATAACATCAGGGGTTTTTTTCACTTCAGTACCCTTCCTGAAGTCAATGTCTGGAGAGAGGAAGTAACTTGTCCACAGTTGGTCTGTGGTTTAGAAAAAAAAAGCAAGTTATCCTCCTATGACTCCCATTGACGGGTGGTAACAAGTGCTCTACTGACAAATCAGGCTTTGCAAATTAGATTTATTTTAATAGTAAATTAGCAAATTAGATTGAATTTTAATAGTAAAATAAAATTATATGAAAAGTCCACCTATGCACGTAGAGAGTCTGTATTCTCATTATTCATCTTTGCAGCACTGTGTGAGAGAGATGTAACAGCACTCACTGTAGTACGGGGGAGAAGTACAAAGAGGTGTTGAAAAACATGACCCATCTCAAAAATACAGAAATATTTGAGACCAAAAGAGCATTACCAATAGCAGCATTTCTCACAAACACTGTAAAACCTAACTGTGAAATAAATACTTGCAGTATGCCTGGATTATTTTTGTAGCTATTATATATATATTAACAAAACTGCTGTAAAATACTTAATTTGACTTTTGGATCTTTAGTGGTCCACAAATCACAGATTGGAAATCTGTGCTCTAAATTACAGTTAATAACCTAGGGGCATAGCAGTTCATGCCTTCTACAACTAATGAAGCACCACCACCTCCTAGTTACCAAAAATCTAACCCACTCTGAACTGTTACAGCAGTTATTATGTGTTATCACCGAACCTGTGAGTGAAAAATAGAAATAGAAATTATTTCCCCACTAGGCACAGAGAAAATATATCCACTAACAGGAAAAGATGCACAACAATTAAAAGAGAGAATAATTCTTTTGGTTTTAATTTAGGTTTAACTTCAGAATGCGCTGAACACACCAATACTTTCATTTTTCTGAAAGTAAAATTCTGCCTTAAGATACATCAATTTATCTGAAAAAGACAATGCTTTAAAAACATATTTTATTTCAGAAATCAAAATATGCAGCCTTCTTCCTGGAGAAGAAACTGGAAGTTCTGTGATAAAATCTTTTCTGGAAAGTCAGTGCAATTTCATATCAATGGTGCACTCTTTTTCCTGCTTTCAAATGGATTACTTAAATGTTTTAAAATGTTATAACCCACAATAATCTGTTCCAGGCACCAACGAAAAGGAAGAAAAAAATTACAGAAGTCAAGATGTCGCCTGGAAGCACTTTATGGCAAACATTATAAAGATAACACAGAGCAGAGAAGCTCTGGTTCAATCCATTATAAATACCCCATTCTTCTTAAAATCACAAAAATGTATTTATAGCAAAGAACTCTTACAGGCTTTTTCCTCAGAAGACTTCATTTAAGTACAATTTGGCAGAATTTTTGGAACAAGAAAAGAAGAGTTTCATAAAATATTGATGTTTTACAGTCACCCTAGTCTTGATCTACGTGCTACAAAAACAAAAGCAAGGACCTTGGAAGGTGACCACATCCTTGTCTACTAATTACACTTTACTCTTTCATTTTGTCTAAAATGTGCTCTCTAGCAGTGATACTGAGCACAGACATTAAATCATCATTTAGACAATTAATGCCTCATTAAAAACACAATTTATTTTTCTCATTTTTTTACTGACATAATACATGATTTAAGGAAATGTATGGGATTTAAAAAAAAAAACCAACCCCAAAAACCAAA
>NW_015094399.1:0-2812 GCF_001431845.1 Calidris pugnax
TTTTGCAGTTAATGGAGGCTGGTCATCCTGGACCGAGTGGTCCAACTGCAACGCGCGCTGTGGCCGGGGCTGGCAGAAGCGCTCACGGACCTGCACCAACCCCGCTCCCCTCAACGGAGGGGCCTTTTGCGAAGGAATGTCAGTGCAGAAAATCACCTGCACTTCTCTCTGCCCAGGTGAGACATGCACAGTCTGCTAAGGAGTGACTCTAAGTGTCACACTTAGGGGAGAGCGCGTTCAGTCTGAAAAGCCAGGGAGACAGTCGTGCTTTGAAGAGCCCATGAAGTCATGAAATTGGAAATCCTTGCATCCTTGTTCAGGTTAGAGCTGAGAGCCTTGTGCAGGTCCCAGTCACAGTCACAAGCACCTGTGGCCTTGATCCACCAGGTCTGTCAGTGCTTTAACTTATACTGAAGGAAACTAAATAATAACAAACCAGCAACCAGATCAGTATGAAAAATCATATAAGTGGGTGGGGGTAAGAGGAGGTGATGTTAGTAACAACAGAAATACAATAGAACTTCACTTAAAAGTATTACTTAGCTTGGAAAAGTTTGCTTTCAAGTATATTAACCTTTAGTAATTGAGCTTATGCTCTACAGGGAGCATGGTGTTACTTCTCTGGACACTGTACATTTCCTCATTTGTTCACCTGAACCCTCCCTTATCTGATTTTGGGATTGACATTTCACATACACAACTAAGGACAGTTAGTGGGATTTGTAAGAGCCTGTGTGTGCCTGGGCTCCCAGTGTAATTGTCTGGATTCTGGCAGCTCTTCCAGCTTTTATGAGTTTTTAGATACTCATAGTGTAGTTTTTAGATACTCAGCATTTCCTGAACTGGGATTTAAAGAATTTAATATTATTTGTATAAGTCTCTGTGTTCATCTGTCTGTTCTTCAATCTGATTTATGCATGAAAAAGAAAGGGAGCTGTGGTTCCCTTCTCAGCTGGGATGGGGTCAGAGGCAGCTGTGAATCCGGCAGCAAAGCAGGGTGTGGATCCCTTGTCTTGCTCAGGACACCAGGCAGAAGCTGCCAGGCCAGCCATGCTCTTTGTGTAAATGTCAGCACCGTGTCCTGGCAGGAGAAGGTGTGGTCTCTCTCCATCTGCCTGTTTTAAGGTAGAATTTGCATTGAAACATTAGAATCTTAATAGCTCAGTAACAAAGGAAATGCGTCCTCCTGCAGTTCTAATTGACTGCATTTGCAGAGTGTTAGATACTGGTGCTATTTTAAAAGCTTCCATATTGCAGGCTGGATTTTATTATTTATATTCTATATGTATTATAATGCTGGATTTTAACTTCACATCTCATAAAACTGTATTTATTTCTCCTGAGAATTATTGTTTACTTGCTGTGGAGAGAAGTGATGAGGTAGGGCCTCTCACCTGCCCCAATCTGATGTACAGTGATGATGGTTGTTTTTCCTTCCTCCCCATTCAGTGGATGGGAACTGGGAGGTGTGGAGCGAGTGGTCTGTGTGCAGCCCCGAGTGTGAGCATCTGAGGGTTCGGGAATGTATCGCGCCTCCTCCCAGAAACGGAGGGAAGTTCTGCGAGGGCTTGAGCCAGGAGTCAGAGAATTGCACCGAAGGGCTCTGCATTCAAGGTGAGTAAGGGTTGTTGCGGAACTGGGTTTGGGAGTGATGGCCCCAAATGTATCTTGTCCCCCAGGTCAGGCAGCGTGTCTGCCACACGGCGTGTCACTGGAGCTCTCCTGGCTGAAATACTGCTGGGAAAAAAGAGGTTGTTTTCAGAGGGTTGCGTATGTGAAGTTTGAAATCCACAGTGGTTTCTGAGTCACTCCATTTGCGTAGCACATACTTTACCTATTAATTATCAGATTATTCTAAAAATCCAAATAAAGATTTTTTGCAGTGTGTAATTATGACCAGCTGCTACAACACATTTCACACAATGTACTGCTTGGCTGCCTTCCTTCTCTTGTGAGTAAACTGGCAGAGCACCAGCAGGAACACTCGTGGTGCAAGAGCTGTTTAAGGTCAAAGTTTACTCTGTTTGTGTAAGTAAAGGCAACACTACTCTGTGGCGAGTTCCCTGTGAAAGGATTTGTCCTTCATTAATGTCTGGAAAGCAGCTGCCCTTTGGTAGGAGCCAAGAAGCTCAGCCCTGGGGCTCTGGAGCTGCAGAACACCCGGAGACGGCTGCATTGCCTCAAAACAAAGAAGAAATTCTCAAGTTTATTCCTACTCTGATGCTCCATGAGGTGATACTGTCACCTCACTGCTCCCTGTCCATGAGGTGATACTGTCACCTCCTCCCTTTCTAGCCAGGAATGGGAGCCGTGGGAGCCATCAGGAATGCTAGGGCTGAAAGGTACAAACTGAAATATGTCTACTATTAATTTTATTTTTAAACAGTCCTCTTTCTTTGTTTCTGCGATACTGCATTACCCTTCCTTCTTAACCTTTTGCATGTATGTGTTCACATTATGCTCAGCAGTCATCTTCTTCCACCAGAAAGACTATGGCTATAAATCCTAAGCCTTGTGCTCCTGACCATCCCTTTGGTGCCTACAACGGCCTCAGTGCCGTTGGCCCCAGGTTCACCCTCCTCGTCCTGGCTGGCAGTTCTGTGCCCAACCCCTTCTTCAATGAAGGACATCTGGCGAGATGAGGAAAATAATTTTCTAAACAAAGTGAACTCCCTGAAATTTTAATAATTCCTTAATGGCAGACAGCATCCTGTGTATTTATTCAGGCTTCAGAAATACGTACACCTCAGCTGATGTAAAGTAAGTTTTTGTTGGGTTTTGGAGGGAGAGAATCTTCTCTTAAAGCAGAAGA
>NW_015094400.1:0-2776 GCF_001431845.1 Calidris pugnax
GTGTTTGGCAGCTCTTTCCTCAGCACAAAGAGGAGGGAGAAAGCCTCTCGGCCAGCGCAGGGGGGTTTGCACCAGTGCTGTACCCCCTCTCTCTGGGGTTATTGGGGTCTGGTGGTGTTGCATCCCTCCCTGAGGGATGGGGAGCAAGGTGGGCTCCTTCAGGAACCCACCTGGCTCATCCAGCATGCTCAGGGCATCGTAGACCACGTCTTATCAGCTAATCACAGTCCTTCCTCTGCACCTGAAATATCATGGACTAAAGATACAAAATGCGCGTCTAAAACTGGTGCTGAGATGGGCTCTTCCATCCCTGGGGCAGCAACGGAGCTACATGGTGACAAAAGGACAGGGAGAGCCTTGATGGACGTAGGGAAGAGCAGGGCATCATCTAAGGTACCACAAAGGAGCAGGGTCTCATTTAGGGTGCCGTTTCATCCCGTATATAGCACTGCTGCAGCCAAGGACAAGCGCTGTGCTGGTGGCTCTGGTGCCCACCCTCCTCGAGAGGATGTTGAGCGATTGGAGCAGTTACAGAGAGAGTTGCAAAACTCCCCAAGGATGGGTAAACTGCCAGATTTAGAGAGCTCAGCCCGCTCGGTTTATCACAAAGATTGAGAGGTGACTTCATGACTTCCTATAAGAACTGTCAAGGCAGGGAAATACTAAAGAAGGCACTAAAGAGCTCTTTACCACAGCGGCAGGGAAAGGCATGAGCGGGAGCGACGGCTGGGAGCTAAGGCAGGTAAATTTGGGATGACTGATGCAGCACGTGGGGTTTAAAGCGAGAGCAATGCCTGCTCCCAGCAGCTCCAGGAGGCTGCTGGAAAGGGCAGGATGCAGCCACTCGTGAGCGATATTTTCTGGCGTCCCTAAACCCTATCAGTCTGCAGGCGATGCTCGGCAGCGGATGAGCCGGTAACAGCTTGCAGGTAATTAACATCTCTGGTGTTAGAGAGGATGTAGCTCATGTTTTGAACGCCCCTGGGTTATTTCCCACGATCGATAAGCTTTGTAAATAATGTATCCCGCAGGGGGGAGAAAAAAAAAAAAAAAATGCTACCTTGCGCTTATCAGATTTTGTGCTCTGTTTGGTTTAGCAATGCTAAGAGGGAATACGGCTCAAAGGGAATAATCAAAGATATAAAGAAGTAAAAGGGTGAGGGGAGGTGACCTGGCGCTACCGCAACCCCCCTGAGATGCCACCGAGGAGCACTGGGAGGGGAAAGCTGATTAAAAGCTAATGAAGGGGGAGCGGGCTACCATCCAGCTATGCAGCACACAAGGCAGATAACAGCCCCCAGGGCCACGCTGCAGACTTTTGGGGGAGATTTTCCTAAATCTGTCTCGGTTAAAGCAGGCCAGAGAAAGGGAGGCAAAGGAGTTAGCATCTCTCTCCTGTTATTTCTTTGCTTCTCTGCTTGTAAAGCTATGTGATGGAGCTGAGCTCGGGGCAGTGCCTTCCCCGAGGGGCATGGGGACAGCTGGCACTCTTGCTCAGCCTGCCATTCCCATGGGGATTTTGGGAGAGCTCTTAAACACCCAGGGATGCCCTGCCCGCACCTCGGTGACCCAGTGGGGAAGGCTCAATATAACAGAGGGCGGTAGGTCATTTAAGCTCTTTTGGAGTCAAGAGGAATGACTTGACTGCAGAATTGGGAAGGTACAGACAGATATTTTTAAAGCAGTACCGGGATGGAGACTGGCTCTCCTGACTTTTGGTTTTAATCTATAGCTATAGGTTGTCTCTTAAAAAGGATAAACTGGGATTCTCTGAGCGAGTGGCCAGAGAGCTGCCTTGCTCCCACAACCTGCTGCCAGCTTGAACATATACCTTGGTTTTTTTTTTACTAAATAAAAGCAAGGAGCTGGCAGAAAGTGGGCAGTGTTGTGGCAAACATCTTTGGGATTAAAATAACACCCCCAGTAAGCCCTTGCTAGTGGTTTTGTGTGCCCAGGCTGCTCACTGAACAGCTGGAGCTGGAACATCTGGGAGTTTTTATAAATTAAAAGGAAGCATAGCTTTCCCTGCTGTAAAACGCAGAATTACGATAGGCAGTAGGGTGTTGAGGTTTTTGCAAACTTCGAGGTGCTGGAATTTTTTGGCAAGGTCAGTAAATAATTCCGGGGTTGAACTGGGGTGGCCCCATTTTCCACAGAGATCCTGCTGCTTGGCAGCCCACATCCTCTAACGGCGGGTGATTTCCACTGTGCATGGACGACCGTGGGCTGCAAATAATCCATCACCCCCTGGCTGGGACCTGAACCGGGCAGAACGGCTTTTTTCCACCCCCTCTGCCCCTTCCCATTGCAAACCAGCTGCAAATGGAAACGGCAGCCGGGGATGGCAGTCCCCCAGGAGGGATGCGCTGAGCTGGGCGAGCTGCGGTTCGGCGCACGCACGCCGCAAACCGCCGGGCTGAGACGGGAGCACCTTGGGGAGTCTTTAAATGCAGCTTAATTACATTAGCTATACACCAGCTGAGGGGATAATTTACCATCTCCAGACAGATGCTTTACTCCTTGCAACAAGACAAAAACAAAAGCGAGCGTGGCCCCGTGCAGGCACCGCCCACGCCGGGGGACTCTGCGGTCCCTGAGCATCTCCCACCGGTCAAGAACCGCTGTGGGTAGCGCTGGTGTTTCCTTGCAAAGCACTGGCCCCGGGGGCTTTGCTGGCAAGCAGGTGTCTGTGTGTGCCTGGCCTAGGAATACCCATGTACACCCACCCCTACCTGTAGGAGTAAATTAAACCTGGACAGGCTGGAGAGGTGGGCCC
>NW_015094401.1:0-2788 GCF_001431845.1 Calidris pugnax
CTGTGGCAGTAAGCTTTTTGCTGATGTGAAGTGAAGCCATCTCATGTTATACTGACACGCTGGCTTTGGTGTCTTGCCTTAAATGCCATCTTCACAAATCCTCCTTTCTTTGTTATTTGCAGTGAATTTAATGGTCATGAGAAGCCGCCATCCTTTGAGCCAATTTTTGTTCTTTCTGCACGATAGATCAGCTCATTTGCAATGTTCCTCATTACTGCTTGGTGGGGTGGGGGTGCTGTCGTTTGGGGAGATCATCCGCAGCTTTGAGAAAACATCTCAACCTTTGGGTGACCCTTTCCCTCTGAGGCTGCCAACAAAAGGCTTGAGCGAGGGGAAGGCTCCTCTAGGAACCAAGATGAGGATTGTGGCTTGTTTCCCACAGGCTAGCACACGGCTGTCAGGCATGGTGGCATCCGTACAGTATATAAAAATCAGGAGGTGTTGGCTGGGCAGCAGGAATCACAAACTTCTTAAACTTCTCTTTGAAAACATTCAGGCAGCTGTGACCGCCGCTGACCTATGGTAGGTGCCATGGGTAGGTCCATATCCTGCTACTGAACCCTTGAGCTGATGGTTGGTCCTTCCAACTGCTGACAAACATGGTTTCAAGTCGAGGGAGCCGGCAGCAGGCCTTATGCCTGAGTTGTCCCCATCCTCAGGAGGCAGGTTTGTTCCGCAGTAGGACAGTGAAGAGCTGGTGCTGAAGGCAGGAGGAGCAGGGCAGCAGTGAGGGAGCCCTTTGGGGGCTACGACAGCTCCAACTGGAAAACATTCCCAGCCGGATGGAGAGAGAGAACCACCGTGAGCCTGAAACGGTGGAGCAAAGCACCAGTTCCAACCATCCTGTCACCTGGAAGCATCCCAATTAAGCAGAACCACTGTCTCCATTAAGCAGCGGCAACCCTGGCCGTGTGTATCATTAGGTTTAAATAGGTTCCTTACTAATTAAGCGCAGTTGCTGATTAACTGTGTCCTTATTTCGTGGAGCGTGCAGAATAAATACAATTGAATAGGACTGCTGCACCAGTCTCATTTTTTGGTATTTTTAGTTAATCTTTTAAATTGTAATAAAAATGAAAGAGGGGGCGACGAAATAGCGTAAACTGTTTCACAGAATATAATACCAAAAAAAAAGTTCTCTGTAGTAGAAGTGCTTCAAAACAAATTTGAATATCCATTTTGTTGCTTTAGTTAGATTTATTATCGTTCTCATGGCCTATTTGCTCTGTGTAGATTAAAAAAATCCCTCCTCATGCCAGCCATAGCTCTAAAGGGCTAATAGTTTCTTGCCTCTGAGTGCCAAGAGTAGCGTTCGATGCAATGCCAAAAAATAGTCAGGCTAATAATGCTTCATGCAGCTTCTTGCTTTCCCAGGTGTTACTGAAATCCCCGATGAAACACGTAGGAGTGACGCAGTGAGGAAGAGCACCGGAGCAAACAAAATACGTATAGGAAGCACTGAGATTATAATTAAAAAATTAAGGTTTTCTCCTGAGTTCAGGATGCCTTGATTACGTTTCCCATTAAGTGTTTATTGTTGATAGTGCAAAAACAGCAAAGGTACCTCTGTCTCCTCGTACAGCAGGGGGTCTGTGGTAGTGGCCAGGACAGGAGTGTGGAGGGCTGGTGGCTTTCCCCAGTGGCGAGGTTCTGGTTGTTGGTGTGCAAGACTGATTACCAGGTTAAATTCATCCTCCAGTTCACTTTATAAACATATTTTCCAATAGCAGTTACCATCCCTCACCCCGGCGAGTGTTACTGGCCCCTCTGCAGGACCTCAGTGCTCTCTCAGCTCTGCTGGAGAAGATGGAAAAGGTGCTGGAAAGGTGCTCGATACCAAATTTTTACAGAGACCAGCATTTAAATTTCGTAGCTCTTAGGCCTCTCCAAAATACTTCAGAACTTCAGCTAATTATTCTTAAAGGCTTTATGTACTATACGTCTAACATAAGGTCATGAATTCTCAGATGCTGCAGTAACGAAGAGTGTGGAAGTAATCTCGGATGCTTTGTAGGAGTCAAAATTCCTTTCAGTTGTTGGGCTGAAAAATTTAACCTCCGTCTGAATTTTAGGCAACTAGCAAAGCAGGGAGCAAAAAATGTGTGTGAAATGGCAGAATTCCTTGCAGTACAGTGATTTTGAGTTTACACAGGACTGTGCTGTATGCACCGTGCGCCTGTGCACTGAGTCTATCCCTCCCTCCAAAAGATTCAAGGAAATTCCCCGGATGCTTATCAAATGTACTCCTGTGGATATTGACAGTGACATTCATTTTTATGCTGCTTTAAATTGTTACTTTTATTTTCAAAAGCTTACTTCAGTAAGTCAGGCTTCCTGTATATGGCTGTCGACCGAGACTGAGGGCTGGAAGGGGCTCTGTGGGACCTGCAGAAGACGCGGGCAGTCGGTGACTTCGTGCTGGTGGTACATCGGTTGAGTTCTCCACACAAGCTCTGGCTGAACTGGGCCTGAACTTCTGCTTCGTGCTTTGGGGAAAGGATCAGGGTGTAAAGAAAACAGAGTCATCTCTTGCATTTGGCTTGCTGGTAAGTCAGGTAAAAATATATATATATATGCACTTAAACTTGAATCTCCTAAGTGAATCTTGTAAAACTTGGGTAAGGCAAATAGAGTCACCTTTATGCTCTCACTTTGTGGAAGAATTAATGCAATTTAAATGCCTGTTGTGCTCTCAGTGCTGTACATCCTGAACTCCCTCATCATGCAATACACTTCACTAGGTCGATATTTTTTTTTTCAAAATAAATCAAATTTGAAAAAAAAAAAA
>NW_015094402.1:0-2573 GCF_001431845.1 Calidris pugnax
GCCCAGCTTCCCAGGACGTCTACTCTACCATGGTCATGTCCTGTGCAGAGGAGCTGGGAGCTGGCCTACATGATGGAGCAGGTGAAGCCACAGCACTCCTTGAGCAAGGTGAGGCCTGTTTTGGTCATGTATGGTGCGGAGGTTTGCTGCCCCCTGGAAGTCATTTTCTTCTCTTTGACAGGAGCTATGGAAAGATGAATTGATGTCTGCCTGGTGACGAAAGCACAGGCCCATCGCTTCTTCTTAGAGCTCCTTTTGGGGCTAAGATGCTGATCCTCTTCTGACCCACAGCTGGGCATGAGGTTCTGCATCTAGAAGGCACATCATCATGTGTGCAACAGGCACAGGGACCCGAGGCTGGAAACACCTCCCACTGCACTGGGGAGATGTTCCTCCAGCAATGATGGAGGCACAGCAAAGAGGGTAGCCATCAGAGGCCATAAAGAAAGGAGGACTTGATGGATACCACAATTTATTATCTTAGCTAATGGTGTAATGAAATCTAAAGAGCTGGTTGGAAAGGGTCAGATGAAGTATATCAGCCCTAAAAGGAGACCTACCCATCCCCATTCTCATGGGACATGCTGGCTGGGAAATGAAAGCATAACATCTGTACCAACTTGGGATGTTTCCACAATGTGATCTCAAGCACCACCATCCCCCAGTTGCCATTTCCCCACACCCTCCTCCAGCAGCAGATGGCTTCCA
Organism: Calidris pugnax; assembly: GCF_001431845.1. Classification (NCBI taxonomy): domain Eukaryota; kingdom Metazoa; phylum Chordata; class Aves; order Charadriiformes; family Scolopacidae; genus Calidris; species Calidris pugnax. Next base: position 709 of record NW_015094402.1, read on the forward strand.
GGGAAGCGGCTAGCATGGGACTACCATGCAGAGCAATGAAATCTTGGGTACAGTGTCTTAGGAATGGGGAGAAACTCCCAGGAAGTTTCAATAGAGGGAATAAAACTCATCAACCACCTACTTGCTTGCTGGAGGTAGCTTTTGGAGAGCTTACTTTGCAGGAACTCTGCCATTTCCTTGTCTTCTTCCCTTTCCCTGTGACAAAGAGATTGGTTAGAAGTCAGGGAAGGAGCAGCAAGGCATTCAGGACCATCTGGCAAGGCATGATACAGAGCAGAAGACAGACTGCACTGTCCTCAGCTCAAGGAATAAATTGCACCAGCTACCTGAGCCTCTCAAACTCCACATCGTCCACCAGGCAATCCCACGTTTCCACCAGCTTGTGTATCTGCTGGACCAGCTCTTCTTCCTTCTGCTTCTCCTCGTTGGACTTCTCATTCTCTGCAGCACAGGGAACATATTTAAAACACCAACAGGGGCCATCCCACCCATTCCAAGGCCAAGCTTGCTCTGCTTCTGCTTGACTTGGGAGCAGATGTGAGAGTGGGGTTAAAAGCCAACCCAAAGTAAGCACCTGGATCCAGACACAGGCTGCTAAATAAGCAACAACCTCATCCCAGACCTCCCTGGCCAGAAGGAGACAAGTCTGGTGTCACTGAAATTTGAATTTTCAGCTTCTCCCCAAAATTTCCATGAGGCTGAGAAAAATGCAACTGTGGCTTTGCAGAGTAGAGGAAGGGCCCCTCTGACCTCTCTGGTCGGAGTTGACCATGGCTTCCCTGGGGTCTTCACCCTGCCCGGCTGCAGAGGCTGGGTACTGCGTGTCAACAAGCTCAGAAATGTCAGACTCGGATGTCATCCTTGGGTCAGGATGTGCTCAACCCACATTTCCCACTACAGCACACCCAACCTGTCTCAGCTTGGCCCTCAGCTGGGTAGGGGTCCAGAGACCTCTGAGCCAGGTTTTCTGGCTGAGAAACCAGCCAAGGATTCAGGTGCACAGGGGATTATCAACAATCCCAGATGACTTGGGAACACCTCACACCACCATTTATCCCATTCATAGAGAGTCATGAAAACCAATACTATCCCCTGGGTTTTGTGGCCTTATTCCCTTGCTGAACATGGTCGTGGTGATCTCATCCTTTACATCTGACCTTTCAAACCACTGACAGCCCCATTCCCACCCCAGTTACAAGGACAACCACAAGTTTCCAACCAGGCTCTTTTGGATGTGCTATCCTGGGCTGTCACCTGAACCCCTAGAGTGACCAGCCTTGAGCATGGTGGGACGCAGTTGTGCCACAGATCTCTGGGTAGTGAGTTAGTGAAGATCTGAAAGCTCTCACAGCACTATGAAGACATGTCTTATCTAAATTGGTACACAATGGTAAATGGGATATGACAAGATGATAGAGATAGGGCTACGGAGCATTAAACGGAGAGCTACCTTAGGTGGAAACTGTGACTGTCTGTGCTGCAGCTATTTAATACCATTTCTGAATTCAACATCCAGCCCCAAAATCAATCCAGCACAGGACGGATCAATCTCCAGTCTTCCTTCAGTTAAATAAAAATGCAGTGAAATGCACAGTATGGAGCAAACCCGGCAGGCTGGGTCTCAGCAGTTACCTAAACTGTGTATTGATTTGTAGTTTAAAGTCTGCTATCTGCTGATTGGAGGTGCCACTGCAGGGGGCTGAGTAGGAGGAACTTCTTGTAATCATCATGTTGTTAGAAACATCTCCAGCAAACAAAGGTTTCTCCTACAGTTGTGGTCTTGTGCAGGGAATGAGCTCCAGGTTCCTGCCAGAGAAAGCCAATCTGGACTGGGGTCTATCCAGCTATGGAGACATTCAAACCCC
>NW_015094403.1:0-2811 GCF_001431845.1 Calidris pugnax
CATCCCACCCCATCCCACCCCACATAAGTACTGTTGCCTGTGATGAAACACGCGGCTCTTCCCTTGGCCACTGGTGGGTGAACCAATGGTAGATTTCTGTAAATCTGAATTTTCAGAGTAAGACACAAATTTCTGAGAGATCTTAGATTTTCCGACTTGTCACTAAGGCCCTCTTGTATGATTAGAAAGCTAGTTTTCTAAAATGTTTCTGGAAATTAAGGCTGTATGACTACATGGAGCCTTGCATGTCCTTAACATCTCAACTGTTGACTCTCCTGGGAGCAATGTACAGCCATAACAGAGGACAAAAGAGAACTCTAGTGTAGATGCAACTAAAAGCCAGAATTTCACCAGGTATTTCACTGATACCTCCCCAAATAAATGCTGACTTTTGAAAACTGAAGCATTTGGCTTTAGCAGTTACTCAGTGGAAAGACACTTCAGGCTGGAGTGAGCGTTAGTTAAATGTTATTGAGGTCTTTCCCTCAGTAGTCACTGAAACTTCTCAGTAGAAGCAGGATCTTATTTATTTACTTTTCTCTAGACTCTGGGTAAACATACCTATTCAAAAAAAGGGGAAGAAATTAGGAAATTTCTGTGCCCTCAAATTTTAATGGGAACGAAATAAAATGGCACTAAAAATCTTTATAAAATGGTCTTTAGTATTCTAAAATCTTGTTGTTGTCAGGAGCAGTCATCGTGATGGTGTCATTACAACCACGGATCATGAAATTGAGCCTTGCCATAGACAAGTTTGAAAATAAATGTAGGTTTATTGACGTATGAGAAGGGTTTGTTGGGGGTTTTTAATATATTTTTTAAAATTCTTCTGTGTGATTATATGAGGGTAAAAGGGAGAGGACTAGCAATTTCTTCACACTATACCTTCCCAAATGGAAAACGTGCTCAGTGCCGGATTATCAATACCCAAATGATCGTCTTCATTGTCCTGCTGTTATGTTATCTTCATCCTATTGGGAGCTGCAAAAAAGAAATGAGGATTCAGCTGCTTAAGGGACTATAGCAGAAACAGCCTCATGTATGTGGTGTCATGTAAGAAATATTATGTGCAAGTGTTCAAATGATTTATTATAGTTACTGTGTTTTCTTTGGAATTTTTATGTAATTACGGCAAAATCACAATCCACATTTTTTTTTTTCACAATTTTGACTTAGGTAACCAAAGTTTTTATTAACCAGGGAATGAAGAACATGTTTTTGAAAGGGATTAAGCAGTGAAATGATGAATGGAACTGTTTCCAAAGCATGCACATAAAGTGATATCATCTAGCTAAGGCTGATTTCTGCTCCATCGCTTCAACAGGAAAATAGCTGTATTGCTGAAATGATTCGGCTTAGGCTCTATTATTTGCGGTGGCGCTTGACAGTTATGGAGTTGGAATTCAATTTCTTTCATCTAAAGCAGGTGTGCCTTAAAAAAATCACTCTGCCACTTCTGTATAACGCATGGAGATTGTTGGCTTCTTGCCTGAAAACGTTTCAGTGCACTTATCCCATTTTCATACAGCAGAAGTTGTCCATGAATATCATCCTGGTTTAAATACATGAGTGAATTTTCTTTATCCCAAAACAAGATAATAGATGATATGAAAAGCTTTATTTTATGCCAGCACATAGATTTAAGAACCCGTTTTGAAGGGCAGTTTTATAGAAATCTATATTATAAAGCACATAAAGATGTTGATATTAATTTATTATTCAGGACAAGAAGAAAGGTGCTGCTTAATCTTGATGTATCTGTATTTGATATGACAGGTTAACCTTGATATTAGCATCATGTATCCGAATTTTACTTCCCTCTTTGACTCTAAAATACTTTACCTTAGTTTCTGATAGTGATGTATCCAGGTAGCAGTTCTTTATTTGTGAATAGTACATGGCACATTTATTTTATCTGAAGAGAGAATGTATTTCTACAAGTGCCTGCTGGGATTTAGGCAGAGTAAGGATTTGATTTTACATGGAAAAAAATGTGTGTAATATGTGGAAGAGTGATATATGTTTCTTGAGGTCAACTAAAACCATATGTGAGTGTCTGCGTTATATTACATATTTCCATATATCTATATATATATTTATACTAAAATATATAGCTGGATTTTAGACGTGGAGATACTTTTTTGTCAAAAAAAATTATATATGTAATTTTATATATAAATTAGTACGTATGATGAAACGTAAAATGCTGGAAAAGCCCTGTCCTTTTGGTGAAAGGACCTGTTTTCTGTTTTCTTTTGGTAAAAACATGTGTGAAGGAAGTTGGAGCATACATTTAGTATCAAATAGGACAGAAACTTGTAAGTATCCATGTTGCACACAACTGTGTGCAATTACTCCAAAACCCCATTCTGAAGGAATGTGTCAACTGAAATCAAAACATATCAGGGAAGACTTTCAGTAGACTGGTTTCTCCTGTATTCATGAATCTCTAATGAGAGCTAAAGAAAAACAATGTCATTTCCAAATCAGTAATGCTCTTCTCTCCCATTTAAACTTAAAGAGGAGATAAATTTTTATTGCAGGGAAAACATCAGCAGAATTGCAGAATGAACATGTTTGTAGGTTTTCTTTCTTCATAAACTTATCTGAGATTAAAAGGGTGTTCAAGTATTCATACACACTATAGATTTTCATTTTACTGTGGGCTACCGTCGTTCTTTAAATCCTCTAAGGACCAGCAGCAGGCTTTTGTCATCACTAGGACTGAGCACACATGGAGTCCTCCAGGCTGATGGGGACCACAGGTGGTGAGTTCGCCTGGTGTGAGGCCTCACCTTGAGTACTGTGTTC
>NW_015094404.1:0-2911 GCF_001431845.1 Calidris pugnax
TTTTTTTTTTTTTTTTTTTAGCATCCTGGATCAATCTAAAGTCTAGGACAAATATAGGACTCATTAAATGCCATTTGTCTGAGAAACAGAATAATAAGATTGCACCATGATGCTATGTGTCTGAATATGTGTCTTTTTAGCAGCTAGGACACAGGACCAGGATTCAGGAAGCCATTTGGCAAACATAAAATTAAGCACTTAACAATTCTGTGCTTCATATTTTCCATCTGTAAAATGGGGACAGTGATATTTCCTTCTTTGAATAGCACTTTCTGATTTAATGATCTATGATTATCACTATTACTGTTGACAATGGCATCAACTCTGTTCTGAATTGGTTATAATTAGAATGTTTAGATGAATGAAAGCAATTACAGAGCCCTTATGCCGCAAACATTTAAGCCTGTGATTAATTTTATGTACGTAAGTAATCGCAGTTACTTCAGTGGAGCTGCTCACGTGAATAAAATGAAGCGTATTTGAAGTGTTTGCAGCCCCACGAATGGAAGGCACTAAGAAACCTCAGCTCTTAAATAGAAATAGATAATAGTAGAGTTCTCGGGGAAATTTCTGGGAAGTTTATTTTAACTGTATGCTACGGCATGTTGTGGAATGAGTCTTATTTTGGTTCACAAAACTTGATGTTACAGCCATCGATGATAAATATTGGCTTTCGTATCACTCAATATGTTTTTGCAGAAAAGTAATCCTTCGTTAAATTTTGGCTACAGCCCAAAAGCTTATTGTTAAATACGTTTTGTTAATAAGAAGTCTGAGTCATGGCAGGCTGTGCTGCGAATGACTGATTACCAGGGATATCAAACAGACCTATTTCCATTCCACTGCCAGAACAGTTATCTTTAGAGCTCATTTAAGAAAGGATTTGTTCTACTCGGAAGAAAATAGTTTAAGTTTTATATTGTAAGGGTTTTGTTTTCTATATGATGACAGCTAGTTATTCAGCTTTACTGAAGATAAAGAAAAAGTCACCCAAATACGTGTTGAAAGAAACTCTTCAGTAGTGATGAAAAACTGTGCAGAGGTGCCAGATGTGCGTGGTGAGAAGCAGATTCTAGCCTGCTGCAGCTGAGATGCTGAGCCCAGGGCTACCTTAGGTGGGGTCTGGCTAGTGACCACAGGACACAGCGAAATGCTAGCTGTCGGGTACCTTTTTGGGGTGCATCCTTCAGTTACCTTTATTTTTCTTGTTTGAACAGTTGATGGCTTGGATAAGGCTTCAATCGCTAACTCGGATGGACCAGCCCCAGGATCCCAAACTCCCCCCTTCAAGAGGAAGGGCAAACTCTCCACCATTGGCAAAATCTTTAAACCGTGGAAATGGCGGAAGAAGAAGACGAGTGACAAATTCAGAGAAACGTCGGCAGGTATGTCTGTGGCCCTTTGGTGGCAAATAGTAGAAAACACTGTGGTGGCTTTGCAGAGTAATATTAGAAAAGCTCTTGGAGCTTGTTAGATGGCAGGGATTATTTAGGCACAGTATTTGACATATGGAAAAACAGTTTGATCCTTGGTGAGGAAAACCCTAACCTTCTTCAGCTTCTGTCCTGAACCTATCACCAAAAATATGTAGTTTATGTGTTAACTGTACATTATATGTGATATTCCTTTGATGTTGACAGTACCCTTTTTTTTTTCTTTCAACCAAGAAACACTAGGCTTTATGTGACATATTTTCAAATATGTTGGAAATGTCTGTGTCCTCCTGATAGTCAGTGACTTGGATTATGAAACATACTTTGCCTTCCCGGGGAACAGTTTGGTCTGTTCAGAGGGGAGAAGCAGGTGTGGCTGTGCCCAGCAGAAAAATCAGGATCAGATTTGCTACCACTGTCTTCACCCAGGCTGCTCTACCCCTTCACTCCCCCATTGGCAAAGCTTGAAAAATGGTCTGAAATAAAATGCTGTGATTGGATTGTATTCCTTCTGAAAAAGAGGAAGGTTGAGGGCTGGGATTCAGTTAGCTAAACGCAATTCCTTGGTGCCTCCTGAGATGCTCTGGGGTGTCCTGGCTGCTCTCCCAGAAGGTTCTGTATCGTATTTGCCATCCCTGTGAAGACATCCCCAAAACCCTGGGGCATCTCAAGTGGCTGTAGACACCCACGTTTAGGAAACTGAATGCCATCCTGCATATATGTGCGTGTGTCTCTGTGTGTCACGGCTCTGGCCAAAGCTTTCTCTAGAAAAATCCCAAACTTTGGTTTTGGGATTCAGATGTTTGATGTTGTGCTTTTCTGAAATTGAGCCTAATCAGAGTCCAGGGGGCATCTATGAGCTCTTCAGACTCATTACCACAGTGCAAGCCCTGTCTTCCATAGCTCTAGGCAATAAACCCAATGCTAATCTCCTCAGGTATCCTCAGTAGGCTCTTCTGAACTCTTAGGAGTAGACTGCTTGACATTTTAAACCCATAGCAACCCTTGACAATTACAGCAAGGAACGCTGTCGTTTTGCAGTGTAACTTCTAAAACATGCTTTATTTACACAAAAGGCAAAAAGAAGCCATCTTCTCTGGTGCCATCATCACTCCAGGTACCAGCTGAAGATTTGGACAGTCTTTCTGAGATCCTCAAATCCTTTTCTCAGTCTCTCTCTTGTTTTTTTATTTTATTATTATTTTCCTGGGTACCCTACAACAAAACCCCCTCAATTACTTCCACTACTGCAATTTAAAAAATCCCTTCAGTCTGCTGTTTGCTTCACTGCTTCCAGTTTCCTTCAGCTTCTCCAGTACTTTCATCATACTGCTTGAGCAAAGTTATTTCTAGTTAATGACTCCTGGATGTTCGGCAGCTACGGTTGGACAGGTATGTGATTTTATATGCAGTGAATTCTCCAGAATAATCATCATTCATAAGCTGTGTATACAGAGATTCCCCAAACTGTCACAACA
>NW_015094405.1:0-2821 GCF_001431845.1 Calidris pugnax
TTTTTTTTTTTTTTTTTAAAAGTTAAAACTACAGGTACAAACCAGAGGGGAATATTTGAGCAAGTGGATAAACAGAAATGCTCTTTTCTTTGCTCTTTTTCACGCTTTTGTGTATGGTAGATAAGTATAGGAAAAATTGTACATTTATATGATACGCTCATGCTCCACATCGCTTGAATCCATCTGTAAATGTAGAGCTGTTGCCACACATGGGCTCTATATGCTGTGTATTTTGCAAACAGCTACACCTACTCACAGACAGTACGAGGCACTGGGGCTGGCGTTTCCAGGATGCTGCGTGTGCTCGGAGCCTGCAAGCCGTGAAACAGCGGTCGTTCCAAACCTGACTCGGCTGATTTGGTGCAGTGTTAGCATTAGAAAATCCTACCCAGGCATGAGGGGGAGGGGGCAGCTGCTCTGTTTCTGAATAGGGGGGCTTCACAGTGGAGATTTTATTAAGTTGCAAGGCAGGCTATCGTAAAACTGCAGCACAGGGCTCTGGCTGTGCACGCCTGGATGTGAGCGGGGAGATGAAGGCAGGTGTAAACTCTGGAAAAATTAGTAGCTCTCCATCTATGCAGTGTCCTATCAGAATATTTATCTAGGTTCGTTCTGGTCCCCCCCATGATGTGATGTGTTGTAAGAGTAAGTGTGCGTTCCCCATCCTCCCTCCCTCCTCCTTTTCCCTTCCCCACCCCCCCACAAGCTGGAGGGCCAGAAGGTGGGGTGGTACCTCAGGATAATGGTAGCAGAAGGCGAAGGAGGCAGACAGCTGGCAAGTTCTGCCCCAATATGCTTCTCTGAAAGAGGCAAGGAAAATGCAGAAGATGTGATGCCTGAATGGCTCACTTTGCAGCAAAAGGGAAGATTAAAAGTAAAATTAGTTAACATCTTGCTCATTTCAAACCACCACACGCCAGCTTTTTGCTCCCTCCCCCCCTTGCTTTTTCTCTGTGGCTTTATCTTCCGAGAGGAAGGAGGAAAAGGCAGGGAACCCTGGGACTCTGCAGAAATCCATGTAGTGAGCAGCACTTGTAAAAGACTGAGCACTTCAGGTAGTCTTTTCTGCGAGCTCCGTAAGTCATCTTCACGACACTAGGCAACTGGAGCAGAAAGGCAATCAGCTGCATTCCTGCACCAGAAGCTTTTATTCCCTGCACTAATACCATATTACACAGGTGTTTGAAAGCATAGGGTAAGAAGAGAGGCTGAGGCGATGGAAACTGTTCTGTCTGAAAAGGGAGCCTCTAAGGTAACCTAAGACCTTACTGGGATGCTGAGTAGCGGAGGTCTTGCTGCTGCCTACAGCTGCCTGCCGGGAGGGCGTAGAGGAGGCAGAGCCAGCCTCTCCTGGGAGGTGAATGGTGATGGCGAGAGGGACAAGGTGGAACAGGGGAGATCCCAACTAGATGTAAGGGAAAAATTAACTCTCTGCAAGGGTGCTCAGGCGTTCCACCAAGGACCTGGAGTGCTGCTGGGATCTCCGTTCCTGGATGTGGTCAAAACGTAAATCAAAAATACCTTATTGAAAAAGGACATGTGTTTTTTACTTCACCAGCTACTGCTGCTTTTGACAGTCTGACCAACACCCCCTTATTTGCAGGGAGCCCCAAGTGTGTGGTGGGCGGGTGGCACCGTTACTGGTGGGAGCAGTGCTCTGAATCAGAACAGAATTGGTTGCTCCTGTGCTCTGGGTGATGGGGTCCAATTCCTGTGTTGTGTGGACAACTGCTTTTTTGGAAGAGGCTTTTGTTCCATCCAAGCGAAACTCAATGGTAAGCTGTGGTGGTTCATTTTACGTAGTGCTGTTCAAGCAGAACTGAAGTCCTCAATAAAGCAGGTGCCTGGTTATTGACTGCTGGGGTCGGCTGGGTGTTCACTGGAGCCCTTCTAGCAGCAGCAGTGAGGAGTTTGCTCTACTACTTGCCTTTCTTAAATTGGGTATGAAACTTGTCGTGTGTGTGAGTGGGGAGCAGTAGGTGCTTGGTTCTGAGCAGTTACAGAATAGCTGCAGAAAGCTTTGCTTGTTGGGAAGCGATGGAGAGGAACAGGGGAAGTGATAACATTAATCTTTGCCAGCTCCACTGGAAGTAACGACTAACCAGCCCTAAATGTGTACAAAACATTTCTTTTGTATGAACTTCAATGAAAGCACAGCTAAATGATCATGCAATAATTGTAGAAAAACACATCATTTTTATTACAGTTGATAGAGGTGAAGGTAATTGTTTTGGGTAGATGTTACTGCTAGTTGACTGGACAGAAACAGATAGATGCCAGTGCAGAATGTTTTGGAACACAAACACCCCAAATACCACGTATCGGTGCTTTCAACACAAACCAACTATACCAGCAGCTTGGAGTTGGGGAAAAACAGCTTCCAAAAGCTGTGTAGTTGGTTACTGCTCGCTGTGGAATTTGTCACGCTGGCCTGGGAACTCTCTGGTATGGGTTGCTGTTGCACATCGGATCCTGTTCCAGCCAAACATAGCTCTGATCTGCTCTGTAGTTCTTGCACCGGACCAGAGGACTCTGGGGAAGACCACAAATAAGGAAGTTAGTTTCATTTGCTGGTTTTCGAGCATTCTTCTCCGAGATGCTTATCGTTCTAGCACAGACCTTTCTGAGTAACAGGGTGTTGGTGCTCCTTTGCGTGAGCCTTGTTTCTTCTGCAGCCCAAGGGTGATGCGTAGTCTGGACTACCGTGCTTGTGGGCTCAAAGCAGAGTTTATACTCAGGAGCTCTTGTCCTTAAGCATTCACCAGTAGTGCTACTTTATTAACTGCTTTTCTCTTCCTGAATCTCTTAAATAAGCTGGATT
>NW_015094406.1:0-2974 GCF_001431845.1 Calidris pugnax
AAAAAAAAACCCACAAAAAACCAGCTGATGCATTGTAAATGTTAACTATTTATACTTCAAAATGAAATGAGTTATTAACCAACGCTTAATTCTGTTTCCATTGTGATTTGCAGGGGAGAATCAGTTGTTCAGGCCACCTGATGGTTCAGAGTATCCCTGTTCGGGGCCGAATATCAACAATTCAGCCTCACAGGTAAAAGGAAAGACAAGTCCTTCAGACCATCTCAGTGCTTCTTACTGAAGGCATTCAAAATAACTAGCTGCTGTACTTCAACGCACTCTGTACTTCAGTTCTCAATCACAGAATGGAAATGACAGCAGCAATTCCCTCCCAACAGGTCACTTCTAGTATCTAATATTTTTAAGGTCATCTTCAAATACAGGGAAGTTTAAGTGTAAAGTATTATTTCATTTACCTCTTGCAGTGGAGTTAAAGGCAAGGGATGGATTAGCAAGATGAAATCCAGCCAAAAAAGCAAAAAGTAGAGAAGGAAAGCTTGGGAATCCAACAATACTACACAATATAGTTAATTTGATAATCTTTCTAAATTAAAATATGCAAGCATTAAATTACAATCAGTCCATTTATTTCTGCCCTTTTTATTTAACTCTTTTAAAGCATTAGGAAAAAAAAGTTTGGCTTCCAAACATATGTATGCAATTTTTGTGTTGCAGGACACGACCCCGGGTGCCAGAAGGAGACAAAGAAGCAGTTCAAGAACGCTTTTTCAGGCCATACTTTCTACAGGCTCCAGGTGACATGGTAGCACATGAAGGGCGACTTTGTAGGTTGGATTGTAAGGTATTAACTATTTCCTCTGTTCATTCTCACTTCCCATACCTCTGTACATGTATTGCTAGGTGGTTTCATGTTCTTCATTACATGCATAAGCACTTTCTGTTGAAGTTTTAATGCTTTATTTTAAAAAATTATTTCTTATTGCCATTGTCTCTGATCTGATTCGGGGGATTTCTTTTCAACACATGCTGTATGGAATGAAGAACACAGAAAACACAACCCCAGAAATAGAAGGCTCACTCAGAAGGTTGTTCAAATTACTAGATATGTTCACCGTGTCCTTTACCAGCCTGAACTCCAGAAGTTCATCTGGGAATGACAGGTCCTTCTGCTCCATTATCAGATTCTTGAACATAATCCAGAAATGCACAAAACCATGAGAAAGAGAGGATTCAGCATGTATGCTGTTCAAACAAATGTTTCTATTGTACTGGACTGAATTACTGCAGATTAATACTCCCTGAAAAGAGGGAACGGAGCCCAGTGTATTTTATGCTTCCCAAGCACATGCAGATACAGAAATGTCCCCATTTACAGATTCAAATCCCTATGTGAGAGAGTTGTCAGAGATTAGGGTACACACAGTGAACATCCTGTTATTGAACAGCTTTAAGAAACTTGTCTGCTCAAACATATTTTGGTAGTCCCTCTGTGTCGCAGCAGCACAGCAAAGGTGGTAGCACTGACACTGACCTCTTCCATGCTCCAAAATGTCTCCTACCCCAAAGAGGGTAGAAGCTCTGAAGCAGAAGTTAATGCCCTGAAGATGAACAAGATTCATTTACTACTTAATTTACAATGTAAAGTTTACTAGGGAGCATGCCAAAGAATTTGGTTATTCTTAGCTCTGCTATCCTGGCAGAGCTTGTGAAGCCTTAAAGCATGTCTGGTATTGCACAGACCTGGAAGACAGCACTCCTCGTGCAGGCAAGTTCCACTTCCCTCTTTCTCTGGTTTATAGAATATTGTTTGTAAAGCAATATTTTAGACATGAGTAAGTACTTCTATCTATTGGAAAGATCTTTAAGAATATAATAAAGTCTAATAATCTTTCTATAAAATATTTAATCTGCAGTGTTCTAAAGCATGTAAGTTTAACAGCTACAAAGAACTATATAATTCTTAATCAGATTTTACAGAATACTAAGTCATTTGTATGGAAGTCCTTTTAATCCCTATTAAACTCTGTAGTGGTTTGGATCTAGGGTTTTGATTTATACTCAGCACTAAAGAAAAAAAAAAAAGAAAACTAGCAGATTACTAGGAGACTTTTGTGAATCTGATACAGGACCAAGTTTCTTCCTTTCTGACCAGGAAAAACGTAGGCATTTCATGTATTTGTTTCTCTTAGGATTTTGTTGCTTGATTGTTTTCTATCCTTCTGCCTTTTGGAACTAATCAGCAGAAAAAAACAGAAGCTGAGAAATAAAAAAAAAAAAATTACATCTTTTTGTTCTAGATTCTGACATTATTCAGATGGTATCTGGAAAAAGGCTTACCTACGAATGTACTAAAAACTCTTTGTCAGGTTGACATTTGTCTCTAGCTGTTTCCCTGTCCGTTAGGTGAGCGGGTTACCGACTCCAGAGCTGACGTGGCTTCTGAACGGCAAACCTGTGCTACCAGATGGCACCCACAAGATGCTGGTCAGAGAGACTGGAGTTCACTCTCTGCTTATTGATCCTCTCACACAAAATGATGCTGGAACTTACACCTGCCTTGCCACTAATAAAACAGGACAAAATTCATTTAGTCTGGAGCTCACGGTTGTAGGTAAGAATAACTAAGAATAATTTAATAACAATGCTGTAGTTATTTGTATACACTTCTTCCAAAAAGTGCCTTAGTTTCCCTAAAGACAAGTTTAAACAAATAGTTAATCCACTGATAGCAGGAGAGTTCAACAGTAAGAAAACTCATGTGTTAGAGGGAAACGGACCTGGTGCTCAGTCGATAGGTGCACCCTGTTATTAAAAGAGGGCAGTAAGAATTCTCTCTCATCATCACTTCACCTCTCTTGTCTTGGCAAAATGACATTCTAAATTTTCTCCAGAGAGAATACTTAGTGTTTGAATTCATAATATACATTGTGGTCTCCTAGACGTCAGTCCCTATTTTATTGGCTTAATTTCTTTTTTAAATATAAAAAACATGAATCTGAATACTGTTCTGTAA
>NW_015094407.1:0-2813 GCF_001431845.1 Calidris pugnax
TTTTTTTTTTTTGATAATTCATACACACAAAAAGTGTATTTAGGGCCAGCGAAACCAGTAGCCTAATTAAAACAATGTTGTGAGACAACAAATACATCTTTTCAGTACAAAATCCAGAATTATTTGTAGTACTTACTGTAGTAAGCAGTAGTAAGCTACTGCTAACATAAATACTGTTTGATGAAAAAAAAAAAGAATTTCTGAAGGCAGAGGGAGAATAAGAGCATTCAGTTTGTGAGGAAATAAAGGCATCTTGTTTTGTAAAGTTACACTAATTTTGATTTTTAAAAAGACTCTTTCAAATAAATTCCATTACCTTAAAGTAGGAATGATGAGAAGCTATGATTTTGAATTTAAAGAAATCCTGTGTTTGATAAAACTTCTATAAATTTAAATCTTAGAAAACTGCTCACTAGCCTACTAAACAACTGAGTGACTCGTACTGAAAAACAGATCACATCATATAAACCACAAAAGAACCTTTGTTTCTCAGCTTTTCAGTCCTATGGGATTACGGCCATCATGCTTTTAACTGCCTTTCTTTGCTACATACTGCCTTTGCAGCTATTTACATTTCTGTTTCTTTTCCATTCTTTTTCAAAATTTAATACAAATACCTATGATGTATGGATTTTGTTTTGCATAAACACAATGCAGTACTGCGGTTTTGGTATGTTGATACAGGACCGTATCTTTGGTGTTCTATGCTGACAGAACTGCTTATCTACAGTCAGAAATAAAGAATTTAAAGTGGCATATTTCAGTTGCCAAGATTTCTCCATTTTGAATTAATCTTAACTTATTTTCAGGAAAACTTTGAATTTTGTTGCTTTTCCTGGAAAGACAGGAACACATGAAAGGGAAGTCAAAGACCAACTCAATCAGTAAATCACTGTTTGACTTGGACATTCAAAGGACAATTTTGTCTTCAACAACACAATTTTAAACATCTATTTTTGTAAAAGACCATTAGTATTTATAGGAAGCAAGTTCTCATTGCTTTGAGCTCCTTAAGATTCTGTAGTACTGCCCTGTTTACAGAGGGAATCTACATACAGGATTCAGGGAGGCTTCATTCTCTATCTTGTGCTCAGACCCCCACTATCTGTGAGAAAATATGCTCAGGATAGCGAGAGTATGGGAAGTATGTTTTGGGACAGTAGCCCAAATAGCTATAATGACCTCTTGCAAGGTTAAGCACTCAAAATTGAGGAAATTCCAAACTTCAGGTTGCTCTGGCAACCCTGGGTAAGGAATGGGTAGACAACGCTACACATGCACAATCAACATGCAAGTTGCCATGATTTCCACATGCTTTTGAAACACAGATGAAAACTGTTCCTGAACAGTTACACAAGTTCTTAACTTGAAGGCTACAGCATGTGTAAAGCCCTACAAAATACAGTATCAAACAGCTGTGATGGTATTCAAGTGTACACATGGTTTGTGAGGCCATGTCTTAGATGTTAACAAACATAAAAGAAAGACCACAGACAGCTGACATGAAAAAATACAGATTAACTAAATAGACAGTGAACTGCTGTATTTTTATAAGTTTAAAAGATTTAAAATTGTTATAAATCTGTTATTGCTGACAACATCTAAAGAATTAACTAATTAGCTTTTCCAAAGTTGAGTATCTGAAGCTAAATGTCAGCACCTAACAAGGTACAAGAAATCTTAAAAAAAAAAAAACCACAAACATTGAACTACATATTATAATAATATTTATGTTAAGTTTTTATATTTTCCCCCTTAATTTCCAGGATGGTTAAAGGTCACCATTTTTATCCCTTTTTCCCCTCACAATATTCTTAATACATAATTTGCTTGAACTGCTACAACAGGAAGTTATACATTTCTCTACCAAAGACCTAATTTCAAGTAATTTATTATTTAATTTCCTTTCTCATATCTCTACTGCTCTAAGATTTATGCATAAATACACCTTAGCTAATGGGTTTCAAAAAGTCACTAGAGTATCTTGTACAGCACAACTTCACAAATGGTCTTCTTAACTAAGGAAGCAGTAACAAGACAAGTGCTGTAGAGATATTTATTTTATTCAGAAAAAAGCTCAAATTATTGATTGAAAAAAGAACGGAAAATAAAAAAATACAGCAATCAGAACTGAAGCATAGCCTATTAATACAATTACAATTTATTTAGAAAATACAAGAAAACCACTGCAGCTGTTGCTGTTCAATTATTCTGATCTATAACAAAATAAAAAGCTCATTATTTAAATTATTCTTTTTCTCTCAAATTATTTCACCTTTTTGTCAGTTCAGTGCTCTAAAATGAAATTCTACAAAGATCTCTGCATTAAAATTATAAAAGCTATACAACTTTGCTACAGAAACTAAATTTTTTATTTGGAAATACTGTGAACCTTGAATAGGGCATAAGTGATAAAAATATAAAGCCACCTGGAAGTATACAAATTTAAAAGAAAAAATAGAAGCTATTCTCCAGTCATTCTACACAGTCACAAGAGGCCTGTACTGCCCATTAGCTGCATGTCACCCAGCGTGTATTTGAAATAAGACCCCTCATCCCCACACACATCACAAAAATAGGATTAAGTGCTGTCTGTCCTTTCTGGACAGATTCCATCCCTTACAAAACTGAACTATCTTCTTCACTGACAGTGCCATTAGACTAGTCTTTAGATTCTGAATGAAACTTGTGATGATGTGCATGACTATTCATGGGTAAAGGATGAGTTCACTAGGAGATACTTGGATTTCCTATTATTTATGTAGGAACTCAGTGCAAACCTTATTTCACAAAACCTAAAATCCATCCAAACA
>NW_015094408.1:0-2978 GCF_001431845.1 Calidris pugnax
AGATTAAAAAAGCAAGACTGAAGCCTGTGTATTAATCTTTGCATATTACTCTCAGAAAATTTAACAACACCAGGAGGAATTTCTGGTACCCACAAAAGATGAAATTTTGGGGGTCATGAGTGGTATTAAATAACTTTCTACACGAGAGTGTTTACGGAGATTTGGGAGGTGCCAATAGCTAAATAATGAGTATGGTTGAGTACCGTCATCTGTCCTTTGGGGAACCTCGTATCCCTACACAATTGTGTTCAATTGGCTTGTTTGATTTAAAGATGTAGTGATATTTTTATTTATGTAGAGGATGTAAGATCAGCATAGATTCTTGTCACCAGAATAAAACACTAAAGACTCTGGGCAGTTCTGGAGAAGAACCAGGCAGCAAATGTGTGTGTTCCCAGGTAGAAGAGGAAACAGTGCAACAGGTTACTTGGGATGCTGAATTTTATAGGGACATTGATTATTTGGCTGCTTGTTTACATTAGAATTTGAAGGATTATATGCAAAAATATCCCAAGAAGAAGAGATTTAAATTTCAATGAAGAGTTTAATATTTAGAAAAATTAGTTGAGGAGCCCTTAGTTCTAATTTATTATGACAGTAACTGGAAAACAATTCAAGAAGAAATTAGTCCACTTTTCAGATCTTCTTGAAATAGAATCATCTTAATTTGAGGATTTTTGTGGGGGACATTAACCAGTGATTGTCAAAATGCTGAAATAGAAAATGAGATTGTGTCTAGTCTGTGAGTTCTGCATCTTTATTTATGGGGGAAATCTATGTTTACTGAAACTGATTATAAATTATTACTGTTAGGAAAAGGGGGAGATACCCGTCCGACATGAAATCATCCCTGCAGGGATTATTTTTTCAGCTTCAAGTACATGATTTGCACATTGAATTAAAATCTGGCAGAGGTCTAGCATTTGCAGGCACACTTGTTTTAGAGCATTTTATAGAACTTTGATGAGGTGAAGTCGAGTGAGATTTTTATACATGTCAGTCTGCTTTCAGAGAAAGTTTGCAAAAAAAAGAAGTGTTCATAGGGATTGTCAGTGTTACTACTTAGGATGAAATCTTGTGGAGCGTAATTTAAGGCTGTTTGCACGGCAGGGCTGGAACATTGCTAATCAAAGGACAAACTTCCAGAACGAGATCAAATCCTATTTCGTGTTATCATGTCAATGGTTCCTCAGTTGTCACAAAAAATATGTCAAAATGAACAAAACAAGGTCACGTAGAGAACGAAGAGTCCAGGTAAAAAGACAGTGATGCTTTAAAAAGGTCGCGGTTGTGTAACGGTGTTGAGGAAGCCACTCAAACTTATGTGTGACAAAATTCCAGGTTCAGTTAAATTGGGATTCACGTCCCTGTTCCAGTCAAATTGTAATTATTTATAGAGGATAAAAAAAAAATTACTCCAACATGAGAGATTGATAGGCTCCCTCTCCATCATCCAAACACACAGGCAGTAGAGCTTTCAAAATCCTCAGTACTTTTTGTGTGCTGTGTGAGTGCCAGAGCACTGGTTTTAAGGAGATCCTGACTTTTTCTGAGCAGGAATTCCACTTGGTACTGGGTATATTTTCTGTCTTTTAGAGACTTGCTTAGTGTGACCATGATACAGTCAGCACTGAGGTTTTGATTTTCTGGGGCTACACATGCCTTTTTAGCTTTTAGTAGTGACTCACAGTGTGCAATGCTTGGAGGAAATAAACCAACATGAATTCCCTATGGAGTTCAATGTTTCCTCACTTTGGAAACACCTTAGCCTCATATTTAAAAGAATAAAAAAGCTTTGTCCTAGCCTCTTTCCTCTGCCTACTTGGTAGCTGCACTATCCCGTGCAAAACATGGATGCTAAAGTACTGGCTTCTTGGATTATTTTGGGGGATTCAAACGTGTCTTGGCATTTGCTGTGGGATTCTGACCCGTGTTCAGTCTGACCCTGGGGAGATGCTCATCACATGTACATCCCATGAGACTAATCACAGTGAAGATGTAGCCAAGGCATTTATTACAGGGATAAAAACCCAGAACAACATATTAGAGAAGGGGATTAGTTGGGAAATGTTTTTATGGATTTTCTTTTTTAACGTGGTAGAATTAGAAGGGTCACGGAGAGGGGTGAATTCCTAAATTCTTGATGAAAAGTGCTTTCATCAGATGAAGACAAGGCAAGTTGTTTTTTTTTCTAAACCCACTAGAAGTGCATGAGTGACAATAGTTCACAGTACATCATACAAGGAAACTGCTGAGAGAAAGCTGTGAATGGGCAAGGTCCACAGAAAATGTAAACTAAACAAAATGGTCTTGTATTAATAGGATATTACGTAGCCTGTACAAAAATATCTGCTTTATTTTTAGTTGTTAGTCATTCATACTGACATCACTTGTGTGTCTGCCACTCATGCGAGCAGGGCCATGGCTCTTGTAAAAATAAATCTGATACCTTTATTTGTACGAGCACAACCCCAGTCTTACTGAAAACACAAATGAAAAAGAGCTAGCTTCATTCCTCATGGAAAGATTTTTAACAGATTCTCTTTCTTTCTTCATTTTATATCTAAAAGTCCATAGCAGTAAATCTGCCACAATCCAAACACATATCTATAATGTAAAGTATCTGTAAAATGTATTTTAATCAGCCTTTGCCTGCTAAATTTAATTCTAAAACTGGAAGTCGAATGGCCTCTTTTATTACCAAACTCAGATGTGTGAAGTGATGCTTCGAAGTTCTTTGTGAGCAAAGAATTAGCGCTTTTCTGTGTCAGGAAGCTAAAGCAATGAAGAATTACCTCTACCTCCCCGAGGAGGTCTCAGGTCTGTACTAGCACACCTTGCTGGAGAGGTAACAGGTCCGAGTTCTAGGTACAAATCAATGTGGTGCAGACAATCTCCCATCACTTAGAACGAAAACAACCAAAATTGTTTTCTGAATCTGTATTATATTCAAACATACCTGAAATGCATATGAATTA
>NW_015094409.1:0-3024 GCF_001431845.1 Calidris pugnax
AAAAAAAAATAGAGGAATAGTATGGGCTCCACTGGGGTATCTTTACATATTTAAGAACACAAATGTCTACAGGACCAAACAAGCTTTATGGCCTTAGCTTCTCTCCACTGATACATAAAAATCAAGAGACTTGCAGAAATAGAGTTAATTCACCATTGCATATGCAGAGAGAATAGCTATAATAAAAAAGAATGTGCTCCTTGGCTAGTATTTATTTTTCAAATGTTCCCACTAAAATCCTGGGTACAATAGGAGCAGAAGTGCAGGAGGACATTTCAGACTTTTATGGGTAAAAAAATGTAAATCATAAGAGAGGGAGAGAGGAGGAAATGAAAGAGATGGAATTCTTTGTAAAAACAATATGATGAAGACTAGACTAAGAAAGACTTTCTGGTGTTACAGATTATAACACCAGTTTTAGGAGCTTTCCCCCTTCTACACAGATTATTTTTGGAGTTCATAATATGTCCGCAGCTGGAATAGGCTCTTGTGGCTGCTCTCAGAGCACTGGATGTCATTGAATATTAGTTGACTGGGACTAGTCAAATCCCATTTTTCCCCTCAACTCACTGCCCCTTATGCCATGGGGAAGATAAAAACACTGACATACAAATATATTTTGAATCCTAGAATCAGGGATAGTTCTGACAAACAGAATAATGTACCTGACTCTGTATTTAAAAGTATCTAGTCATTGGCTACCAAATCACCTTTACTATACGTGTATAATTTCATTTGCTCATTTGCTTCCATAAAAAAAGTTTATTCTGCCTAAAATACTTCCTGTGAGTCTATCAAGGGTAATAATATTTATGCAAAGTGAGTGGGTCCAATATACCTCAGGCCGTACCGATTGCCCCCGATGGCAGAGGGAGACAGCTCGGATTTGAAAAGGAGGAGATGTGGAGCCTCTGGCACCAGCAGAAATGAAGCACAGAAGGGAGGGTACAGCCACTTTTACAACAGCGTATTTGGGATGTTAAGAGTGACTCTTCATCATCAAAGCTGTCCTACTTCCAGGGCCTTATCATATTTGCGAAGGCACGATCCAGGGAAAAGGACTTCAGCACAAATCACATTCCACTGGAAGACTTGGTAATAAATAAATTACATCCCACTTCTAGAAACAATTTCCCATGATCAATAATGAATAAAAAAAGAAGTCAGGTCCACAGAAGTGTTGTGACAGCATGACACATAAGTGAGTGACAGCGAGGATTTCGCTTCAGTAGCAAAATCAGCGCCTGATAAAACGTCGCATTTCCCTAGGACTCGAAGGGTACTGTGAAATAGAGAGGAAAAACTCAACACCCCCAACAAGGACCATGCAGCACAGCCCAAAGACAGGGCAGGTTTTGAATAAAAAGCCAACTCCTGGGCTCAGAGTTGCTGCACTGCACAGATGGAGCATTGCATTAGCCCATGGGTGTGAGGATGGGCAGTGAAAACCTCTGAGGACCAGGGGAGCTTCATCTTTACACAAAGGCTGCTGAGATGAGGATGATGTGTCACATGTGCCTCTGGCAGCAGATGTGGCAGCACTGATCACCAAGTAGTAGGTTTCACTTGGGGAGTGAAAATGGAGATGGGATCCCTGCTGCAGAAGAGCAGTAGGTCTTCTGCTACCCTGGCCCTTCACCATCTCACCCACCTTCTGACATGCAACCCATTCTGCTGTCCTCATTCTGGGGACATGCCAAGGTTTAATTGCCAATTGCTGAAGGCACTTTCAACTTGCAGCTTGGGAATAGCTAACTTTCAGCTCTTCCACCTGACTTTAGAGGTCCCAGTGCAGCAACCAATACTACTTATTCCCCGAAAGACCTAAGGAGAATAGGTGTGACAAGACATAGCAGTCCAAAAAGCTTCTGTGAAGCACTCACACTGGGTGAAAAGTTTGTATCCTGGGGAGGGACTGCTCCGATTCACATCTGAATAGCCTGTAGGTGAAATATTAGGATGTCCACAAGGGTCCTTGTGCCTCTCTGGAGACATTAAGGTGCACAAAGGTCCCTGTGCCTCTCTAGAGACATTAAGGTAGAGCTGTCCTGCTGGGGTTGAACTGCTGCTTCCCTAGAAAAAGTTCTTTGGTTTTTCTGAGGATTATCCTGGGTCTTGCTTAAAAACCTCGTTTGACCAGTAGGAACATGGAGCTCAGTTGCTGGAGCAGCCACGCTGATGAGCCCAGACCTTGTTGTCCTGCTTGTCTCTGAGACCTCTCATGCTGCCAGTGCTGAAGTAACCACAGGATCCATAAAGTTATTACGGGCTGTCACTTAATGTACAGTGTGCCGTGTCCAACTCCAGACCAGACATCATCTTCACAAATAGAAAAAAAAATCACAGAAGCAAACGTTTGGGGTTTTTTGTGACCACAGTTTACAGTTTCAATGACTCAGTTACAGGCAGAAGAATAAAGTGCAAATCCATCCAGCCGAGTATTTACTTAAAAGCCTTGTAAGGAGCCATTTCACATAACTGAGAACACTTACGCGCCAACTATCTGAGAAAAACAACAAATTTAGGGGGGAAAAAAAAGCACACAGAAGAGGAGTATAATTGGGAACTGTCTCAGGAATAGTTGACATGAATGCCAAAACCCCACAACCCCACAACTGAAAGAGCTGTGCTGCTTTAACACTGCTTTTCCTGCAGCTGAGCTGGCTCAGTGCGTGGAGGACTCAGGAGAAAGGCAGATGCCCATCAGCTGTCACCCCCAGCTTGCACCCACGGGCCAGCTCCAGCTTCTAGCCCTCCTGATAAACCCAGTCCTGATCAAAACCTGAAAAGGAAGCCTGGAGTTCACAGCGAGCTTCACTTTCCCACTCACAAGCGGTGAGTCAGACAGCTTTGCAGAGCAGCTCCGTGCTGAAGATCAAGGAGGAGAAGAAAATGGGATGATGAACAGGCAGCAACCAGCTGCTCCTCTCCCAAAACGGAGCAATAAGCTTTTTCAAGTTCCGCTCTCTAGTTTCTTGGTAAAACAAACCATGACACCAGCTGAGTCATCCTACCTCCCTCTAA
>NW_015094410.1:0-3004 GCF_001431845.1 Calidris pugnax
TCGATGATCCTTGAGGTCCTTTCCAACCCTAATGATTCTATGATTCTATGACTGGGGAACTGACTTGGGGAACTTTCAGCTCTTGAGACCTAACTATAGCTGCACGCCCGTAGGCTGGCCGCCGGGGGAGGACCATGAATCACCCACTGAACAGCAGGTTACACCGAGACGGGCAGTGGGAGTGCTGGTGGAGCAAGGACTGCAAGGCTTGGTCGAGAGCCAAACCTCATTTCCTCTTACCCGGTCTCCAGCCCCGTTGCAGCTCCGGCTGTGACAGTGACATGCAGTCATGACCACTGAATCCCCTCCGCTAATGACAGCCGCTCGGCAGCGCGTCTCACCCCGAGCTGAACTGAGTTAACAATCTGTTCCCAGTGAGCCAAGATGTGCCTGCTTATTTACCAGACTTCCAGCCTCTGGCAAGCTGCCCACTCAACATGTAGATGGGAGCTATGTTAACTCCATCATTGCCACCAACGGGGTGCACGAGTAGTGCTAGGAAATGCCCTTGGTCCTCCCATCATGCTCTACAGCTGTGGCCACATGCTCTACAGCTGTGGTACTTTATGGCTGTGGAGTGGGAGAGCGAATTTCCTCAAAATTCCTGGAATTTCCTCAAATGAAGGCCATATCCACATTATGGTTTCCAAAAAGGACTTAGGTACTAGCTGCGGTACCCAGCAGGCTTCACCATAGTGATGGGCAGCTCAGATCATGTGTCGCATGGCACCACCACATCTAGGTTCCCCAGAGTTGAAGGAAGGAGGTAGGCTTCATATCCAGAGTCTGTGCAATAAGGGGGCTGCTCAGACAGTCTGCCCACCTCTCTGCATTGACAGTAGCAGATCAGGAAGTCAGAACCACTCCTTTCGTGAACTAAAACACACCCTAAATTAAACTCACACACCAAAGTAGGCAGCTTAAATTCAGTCTGGCATGCCCATCACCTGGTTGCTTGTCCTTCTGGCTGCATGGTCTCCACAGCCAGGTGTTTGTCTTCATACCTACCAAGGCAATGAATGGCAAGACCTCTGCACTCCCAGATTTGAGGAAAGAAGTTATTTCATAGTTTGCTTATTTCACCTTCCAAGGTGACTCTGTATCCCAGTCGCTCCTCATTCATAATTTCCTCTCTCTAAACTAGTTCTTCTACAATGCAAAGGAAATGTATTATTACAACTGAATTCCAGGCTCTATCTGTTTGACTCTTTCTCCTTGGATTTATGATATCTTCTGCCTGTCTTATGTTACCATTTATGCAGTGCTTTCTCCCTATACCTCCTTCCCCTCCACACTCTCCAAGTTACCTATGTCCCACCTATGACTAGATTTTTAACCTAGATTTAGCCGGAGGGCTTTCCCCTAAAGGTAGTGGTGAAAGAGTGATGTTTATTGATACTAAACAGGGACTTTTACAGCTGGGTGCCTTGCTTGATCTCCTTAAACTGCACCCATATACTCAGCAAATCAGTGTGGGCAACATCGGCAGAGCAGCACTGGTCCCAAGGTCCATGGAAATCCCACCCAGTCCAGGAAGAAATGATCTACCAGGACCATGCAATGGAATTATCTCCGTAAGTCAGAGTGTGGTCATTGGTCATGAGATGGGGTGGCTCAGCACAGATCACATCCATGTACCTAAACTGTGTTCTTCTGCAAAATGGGATGGCTCCATCCAAACAGTCTGCTGGAGACATCCTTGGGCATGAACTTTCCTCCAAAATGAGTCTGGATGTTGTCCCAGACGCAAAGAATGTCTTTCATTCTCTTGAAACTTGAGTCTAGAATCGAAGCTTGAGCTTTCTGAAAGTACTGGACCAGTGCTGAAGGGCAGAAGTCTTGGATTTCAGTCGTGTGCTCTTTGGATGGGAAGATTAGTCAGGATTTGAGTTGCCTGATCACGCTTTGCTCCTGGGAAAGCTCCTCTGGCCAAAGCTCGCTGCTGTCCCCTTTATCACAGCAGCAGTGAGCTGAACTGCTTGTGAACAGCCCTTCTCCTGCCCCTCGGAGCTGGGAACTCAGGACCAGCAGCAGCAGGGTGTTAAACCACTTGCAAATAGCAATTCCTCCCCAAGAGCCCAAGCCTGGGACAAGCACCGAGTGAAATTGTAATTAAGGCAGTTCCACATCGCTTGACTCCGTGCTCTGCAGCAGCATGTTGCAAACACTGATCGTTCTCCCCAGTAGGGAGTTAGTTATTTGAAAATACTTCATATGTATTTGTGTATATGCACAAATATATATTAGATAGAGTTTTTAATATAGATTTCATATATATATTTGATCTCTTTGCTTTTTAAGGCTATGAGCCAATTTATGAATGTCTGCCCCATGGTTCCTGGCCATACGAAGATTTTGGTAGAAGCCTGTAAGTTTTATCTTTCCCTTTTAAGGCTCTGCAGACAATGTCTTTTGTACATACTTCTAGCATTTTCCTGGTCAAAAGTGAATATAGCAATCCTAATGTAAAAGGAAAGCCAAAAAGTGGATCTTCTTTGATAGCTCATCCCTGACAAATCAAAAAGAGCTGTACCTGGCACTCCCATTCTGTGCAAATCTTTCCACATTTTTCTGTCTGTTTCTAAGAAATAAGTGTATTATTATGTAAAACCCACTTGACACCAACGGCAGACCTTCCCATGGTCTGGCTGATTACTTTCCAGAGGGGAGCAGTAATCTCTATGTGTGTATCCACCAGATGAAGCTGGTTACAGCCCTCCTTCATTACAGGATCAAACCTGCTCTTCTCTGGCACAAGCTTCTTATTCATCTGAGCGCGCTGAATTTGTCTTTCATCTCATCTGTGCTTTCAAGAAGTAAGACTGATGCTGTTCTTAGGCTTATGAGGCTCTGTCCATGCAGCAAAGCACTGAGCGTGGATGTGCTGTGTGACACACAGGTGACACCTCTGCATATGCCTAAGACAAGGACTGTCTGAGATGCACCACTGAAGTGTATTCATGCACAGCGCCAAAGCTCGGGGTAGGAAATGAAGAAATGTCCC
>NW_015094411.1:0-2993 GCF_001431845.1 Calidris pugnax
AAAAAAAAACCTGCTGTGATATCTACAAATGCTGGTATATGCTCTGTGGATGCAGATATCCATACAGGATATGCCTACCTGCATGGATTTTCCAGTCTGTCTTTGAACCTCATTTAACGCTACTTAACCATGACACCAGCAGTTCTCCAGATGCTGTAGATTACAGGTATTATTTTCCCTGTATGTATCACAGGCAAGGATGTATCACAGCGCAGGATGATGCTGATAACTTCACTCTATATTTCTTGGGGTTCTTTTGTAGTATTATCTGACCATAATTCTACCTTAAATATTTTTACTTCTAAACATTGTATAAAGCACAAAGGAATCATAGGAGTTATGCCTTCTGCTTCACCTTTTAAAATAAAGCTTCACCCTCGACTAGTTTTTTCCAGCAGAGTTAGTTAGTGGAAAAAAGCCTGAGATTTTAGGCAGTAATCCTGGTTTCATGCATATCAAGTTGACTCTGGAGTAATTCAACTAAAATAAAAAGAATCATATTCGTGCTACTGCTGAATTTGAATTAACAGTAAGGAATATTGCTTAAAACTGCCTGCAGACTCTTTCAGCCACAACTACTAATAGGAAAGGAAAAGAGAACTAAGGAAACAGCTTTCATTTTCAGATTGAGAAGGGGTGAATCTGTAAATCAGAAGTGACCTTCCTTCTCCTCCCAGGTCTTTAGCTGACACCTGCACACAGCTGATGTGAAATCAAAGCCCATAAATCATGAAATCTCTATGTTTGTTCATTTAATTTTAGAATAGAGACAAAAGCTTTTGAAAGCATTATTGTAAACAAACATGCATCTTCACCCGGAAGCAAGGCAAAAGAGCTACCTCCTCCAAGTGTTATGCAAAGAAAACATTTTTGAATAATATATCTGGCTTGGTTTGCATAAGGACAGCACTATCCTTACCATTAAATGTCTACTCAGGTATTCCCAGCACAACCTCCCCTTAAATATGGTGTGAACAATTACGGAAAGATAACACTTGCAAAGATTTTATGGCATTTTCCATTTCTAATTATTTGCTGAGAGTGTTATAGACACCAATCAAAGCATCAGAGCCACGAGCCTCCTTTCATTACAGTTGCAAGAGGAAACAGGAGAAAAAAGAGCTAAGTCCCCAGAAGAACATCGACATCCCAAAGGCAGAGCTGGGAATGTGCTGCTGCTGCCTGGCAGGATCCTGAGGTGAGTGGCTGTCTCTCAGTGAGCAGAGAGATACCTGTGTTAAATATGGAAAGATGTGCTGAGCAGAAGGGTGAATTAACTTTCCCTCTACTAGAGCTTAAATTTCAGGAAGGTTTATATATCAATGTAATTTGGGTTCTTGGATTTAGGTTTGTATGTCAGCCTTTTTGCACACAGCAGAACTCCTTCTGTAGCCCTTCAGTGGTAGGGAGCTCCTGAAAATTAAGGCTATATACTTTCTAAAGCAGAGGATTTTAACCAGAGATTCAGACAAGTATCATCAATCACCAGCAAGGAAACATTTGGGTAAAAAGGTGAAGTACTATAATTAATTTCCCCAACCCAATTTCTGGCTAAGGTAATCTGGAATGGTCATGAATATAAGATGCTTAAGTGACCATTAAATAATTCATTTTTAAATGTGAAGAATTATTTAAGAATGAATTATTCACAGCCTCTTTCCTACCTGCAACACACTTTTTAATCTACAATTTTTCCTTGTCATCCTCCACTTGCATTCCCAGACCATTGCAGCAATTCTATGGCACTGTCTTGTCCCGTCACAGTGTTAAGAATAAGAAAAAAAGCAGACAGTGTGACAAATTTAACAACAAATTTTACAACCAGCTACGCTAGCAATAAACAAACTGCAACTTCTTATCACAGAGCTCTCATACCTGAAATGCTCTGTGTAATGAAAATTATATTACCTTTTAGAGCTTAATGCGGTAAGAGAAGGGCTGAGAGCACATGGGTAATTTATGGGAACACTGCACTCGGGATAATTGCTGTATCAGTGTAAAGCCAGGACTACAAGCGAGGCCACTGAGCTGAGTTCTCACTGAACAGAAATCCAAACATCTTGTGGGCAGTAAGTGCATAGATAAGGTAACCAGGCCATCTTGCAATCGCTTACCGAGCCCCAATCCATTTGGGACTGAGGCATTTGCAATGCTGCTGGTCTCAGGCTGTATGAAGTTACTCCCCTTCTGCTTGTGTCTTGTTTTCACAGTGTCACCAAAGAGGCAAAGAAAAGAGCTGATGCAGAGTTAAGGCAGGCAGCCCTGGAAGGACAGTGGTGCCTGAAGGTGACCATCAGTCACCACAAAATGTTGACAATGATCAACCCCCATCACACTGGCAGCACATCACACAAAATGTAATGGTGCAAGGTGTCTGTGGGAAAAGGCCCATACAGCGTTCACCATGGTTGACCACTTTGTGATAAAACAAGCTAATCTGACCCTGCTGCAGCCCATAGTCATAGCAACTAAATAGAAAAATTATCAGTAAAGTACAGATAAAATACAGATAGCTTGTGGGTAAGATAATTATTATTTAAAAAAAAAAGAAAAGTCTGTGTTAGTCTACCATCAAGACCATTTGAAACAAAGAAAACAATAATTTAAAATTATTTGAAAGATAGCAGTATTTAATTGACTTCAACATCAAAATTAGACAATCTACTTGTATAGTCTCAAAAAATCCATTCTGGATTTCAAGAGTACATCTAGTGAGTTTGGGGAGGAAATACCTTGTTCCCTGCTTTCTGTGTGAATTGCAAGTGTAGCTGGCTCAGAGGGAGGCACGTGGAAAGACTGACGTGTTGTTATAACAGCCTAGCTGCTCTCCTTGCTTTCCTGGTTTAAGAAAGCTTCCTGAACAGATGCTGAATGGGATTGTTCACAATGTTCCTTTCAGCTAAGGACGGCTGCACTGGTGAACCAAAGTATATACAGGAACAATCCTATGTCTGCAAAAACATTTTGAAAAAAAACCCCCTTTTTTAAAAAAA
>NW_015094412.1:0-2994 GCF_001431845.1 Calidris pugnax
AAAAAAAAAAAAAAAAAGACAGACAAAGCCCTGTATGTATTACATAATCTCTACCTTGGGATGAAAACAACGTGATTGTTTTCATTAACCTTTCATTCTTATAAAAGGGCAAAAATCAATAACAAATTTATTCAGGCAAGTGAAAGGCAATTTCAAGCAATTTCACAAGGGATTTCATTTCCATCACTTTTTTCCTCCCACAAATTCTAATAAAAAAAAAATAATATGACCTGTCCAAATGTAAGACATACAAAAAGCAAGATACTGTCAGCTCCTCAAAGACACAGAATGAAACCGCCTTTTTACAGCTGGATAATTGTCTTACTAAAAATATTGCTTTCTTTTGGATCCCAAGCAAGTCTGCAAGGCAACGTCTTATTGACAGCCTGTGAAACACTTTGTTGCACAGTACTGAACCAGGCTCTTAAATAAAGCACCCATCGTACATATTTTTTTTCCTATTATAAATTAACCAATTTCTTTTTGGTGCACTTTGCCCTTTCGTGCTATGAACAGAGGTTTAAATTACATGGGTTTGGATGCACTTTCCAACTTTGCTATTCCTGTCATATATCCAACAGCGTTTCGCCTTTTAAAGAGTTGGCTTTGAATTCCTGGACTGAAACATCAAGACAAAAAGAAGTGATAAAAACCACAAAGTAATTCGTTGGCAGCTCCATTTTGTACAGAGGACAAAAAATGCTGAAAAAGCACAATGCATTATTAATAACTGTATAATTTAATCTGTGACATTACTTCACGCATCTTTCCATGAGTCCTCTAAATATCCTTCCACGATTTCTGTCGTGGTGACTCAAGGCTGGGGGGGTCCAACTGGGGAGAGAGAGCAGAGGAAAGCCCCAGCCCAGAGCATCAGGCCCACCTGTCCCCTCACAGTCCCCAAAACTCCCAACATAGTGTCTATTTTTTGTTATAGTAGCCTTCAAAAATACCTTTAAAAGTAAAATTATAAATGATTTCTAGAAGCACCGCTATTCTATAGGTGCATCTTTACCACAGGTGTTCATTTCCTATTGATTTTGGTTCCTTTGCCCACTGTGATGCCCCTGGAGAGCCTGAGGAGTGTCACAATTTGTTATAAAATTTAAACTTCTGGGAAACCTTGTGAATTATTTGCACCATTCAAAAGATATCTAAGATATTACATCGAGTTTAAGAGAATTTCAATGCCAAACTACCACCCAGCAGTACAGGTGTTTAAGATAAGCAAGATCAGCTACTTCTAGTGCTCCTTATCCTTATTCAGTTACTTTAGAGGGAAAAGTCATCTGAATTCCAGTGGCAGAAATTAGGGGTGCTAATTATAGCTCCACCATGTTTTCCACAGGCAAGTGGAGCTCGTGATGTTGGGAAACGGGCAGTTTTCCTGTGGATTATTATTGGAAAGAAAAGCAAGACAAAACCTGCAAAGCTGTGTTGGAGCCCTAAATCCACAATGCATTTGTGCACATATTTCAGTAAGGCTATGCCCAAAAACCAACAAAAAATAATAAAAATTTTACTCACTTCTCCAAGAGGAGGAAATCCAGAAAAAGCCCACTCAAACTCAAGTGAGAAAGTACAGAAGATTCATAAAATCTTTCAGAAACGTCTCTAGGTGTGGTTAGTGTTACAAAGCTACAGGGCAGCTACTCTGTACAAACCACCAGCAGGAAACCTTCAAGGACACTTCATATAAGATAATGGTGGCCTTAGCATGGCAATAATATTGGAGAACAACTAGAAATGCTAATAATTCAGTTTACACAGAAGCTCAAAAAAGCCTGTAATCAGTATTTGGGTTTATTCACTGTAAATTAAATTATAACACACAAGATGATGAAAGAAATATTATAGGGGACAAAAAGCTTCCAGTTAAAGGGATATAATTCCAGTAAATGTCATCTTTCATCAAAAAAATTACTGCATTATTATACTACCATGTTATTAGGATGCTATGTAATTCACCATCACCTAGAAACAGGATAAAAGTAGATAGAAAGGGAATATTCTAGAGGAAACTGAAGAGGTTTTGTTGATGTTCCACAGAACTTAAAAAAAAGCAAGAAAACAGAAATAAGTATCTGAAGGTGCAGAATACACTTAAAAGGTTTCTAATTTCTCTCTACAAGCTGCGAGTGCCCAGGTGTGAATGACCCTCCTTTGAAAGGCCATCAATCTGCAAGGATGGATCTACTGCTAATTACAGTTAGCTAGGTTAATCATAAAGATATGGGTCTTATATTCTGAATTCAATTATTTACTGAAGAAACACAGTATTTATTCACAGAAACACACAGATATTCTCAAAGACTACTACTTTTATAGACATAGTAACAAATTTATGCTCCTAGGGCAAGTCAAAGTTGTGGTCACACTCTGGTTTTTCCCACAAGATACGATAACCCATTTCCTAGACAAAGTCACAGATCTCATCAGTCTATACACCAGTAAAGTATGCCATAAGAAGCAAGAAACAGATTAGCAGATCTACAAGAGGGGTCCAAACCACTCAACCAACTGGAAAGCACCACAGATGATCTCCAAGTCTGCCATGACCCCATAACCCCATGGGCCTAACTCCATCTCAGTCTATTCTACTGCCCAATTTCCCCATACAGCCAAAAACTTTTTGCTAATAACCAGCCAGAATTTCCCCTACTGCAGTTTAATCCCTTTTTCTGTTTGTGTTACCCACCATGGCTTAGGAGAGCACATTGATATGTATGAGCTTTTAAAACCATTCAACGGTGTTCCCATCCCAAACAGGCCCCTTCTCCCCGATCAACCATATTGAACCCCCAAGTGTATGTACGGATCAACTACTTACTTTTCTCACTAGTGAAAGTTTTTGTTCTTCTGATGCAAGGAGAGTTTTAAAACTCCACTAGGAATTTCCACAGCTTTTAGGGCGGTGACGCTTTTCCCGGCCTGATATTAATCAAACTCTCAAGTCCATCTGGGCATCTGTGCCAATTACTGCTTGTTTAACTT
>NW_015094413.1:0-2845 GCF_001431845.1 Calidris pugnax
CGGCTTTCTTCTCTTTACACCCCATTCCTGGGAGGACAGCTACTCACTTTGCCATAGTTGGTGGTAGTCACGTTCCACTTGCGCACCCTGTTTCCATCATACGCGTAAGAATCTGGTGTATCTCCAACTCCTTCCTGCACCAAAGAATGAAAGAGGAGGCTCAGAGCAGACCAAGCACACAGGAGCCCTCTCATTGCAAAAGTGGCTTTAAGGGGGAGACCAGCAGACAGGGAGGGCAGCTGAGAGTGTATGTGTTCTGCCTGGAAAAAGCTCTCACTAGAAGCAAATCCAATGGCCTGCAATCTTTGGTTTAAGAGAAATATATCACTCCCTCCTCATTTTGGGGTCAGAAGAGTACTAGCACACTACACTTCCCAATTCTGTCAAAGCAGCACCCCAGGATGCCTATCACCTCCCCTCTCACATGTCACAGACTGGCAAGTTAGTGAAACTCTGCAGCCAACATCCCTTCCCAGTATCAAACATCCCACCTGCTGCCTGAGAAGAGCTGCCCTGGGCCTGCCTCTCCTGGGCAAGAAAGCCCCATAGCACCATGGCTGCGGGCCATCCCGAGAGCCGTAGCAGTGGCTACACGCAGCAAGAGGACAGCAATGCACCCCAGTGTGAGAGGCTTTCACACTGTGCACCATTCTGTGAACACCGACCAGTAAAGATTTTTAAAACAGCAGACCTGGTGTGGAAACAAAATGCCAGCAGGGCAGGAGCACAGCATCAGTGTGATGCTCCACGCCGACTTAAAAAGCAGTGGAGGAACACGGAGCAGCCCTGTGCCACGTGCAGCAGTTACACTACCTCCTGATTAAATCTGCAGTTGAGAGTACACCAGCCAATCTGCATGAGTCCCTGGGAGGAGATGAGCACCTCGTAAATCCATTTCCCTGAAAGAAAAAGAGATGCCACACAGTAAATACCTGCCGCCTGGCTCGTTGTTAGAGAAGCAGAACCTGACACTGCTCCTACAGAAATAAGTGTGGCACACAAAGGAGCTTCAGGACATCCCTAGCATTCCTTTCCCCCTTCTTTGCTCCAGCATCATGCAATCCTCCATCCTTCTGACTTCCTGGAAAAGCCAGCGGATGAACTTGGGAAGAAGAGGCTCAAGATCTGGAACACATTCAAGATTTCCTGAGCTCTCCAGTTGTGTAATGCACATGCACTCTTCCCAGGGTCTTTTCTCAAAGCTTCGCTGGTTTATCTCCTTACCTTTATACACACACGTCGTGGCCCTGATGGACCCGAAGTTACTGTGGCCAATCACCTGGAACAACAAACAAAAGGTGTTTTGAAGTCAGGCAAAAAGGTAGTTTAGCTCAGCCCTACCCATTCTCTCCTTCCTAGCCCTCAAAACCAGAGCAAGATGGAGAGCTATTCACAAGCACAGTGCAGGGAAGAGATGGAACACCTTCTCCATCCCAGCAGCTGCACTCAGAGCCAACAGGCCCTAGGGAAACCATCCAGGTTCTCCCTACAGCTCATCTGTACTTGATAAATCCCAGTGAAGCATGCAGCATGGAGCAGTTACAAGGACAACGTGGTGACAGACAGGTTCCCAGTGAATTGTGACAGGCATACAAAAGTGGCTATTATACAGGAAAGGCATCTGAATCCTGGACAAGTTAGAACAAAACTACAGACTCAGGGCGTTCAGACTAAAGGCCAGGACTAGCAGGTAACACGCTGTCCAGAAACTGAACCCTGTTAACTCCTGACTCTCTCCATCTCAGGACGGGCCATGAAGAACAGATGAAGGTAGCAACAAGGAATTCATAGGAAAACCAGTCTGATCTGATAAGAGATCAGCTACAGAGGTAAGCTACAGCGGGCAGTTAATGGGAAAGGGGGGACCAGGGCAGTCTCCTCTGCTACAGGTAGAAAAGGATACAGAGATTACGGAGGGAATGAGCACAGAAGCACAGGATGTGCACGCTCAGTGATGGGGTGAAAGGAGTGCAGAAATTACTGAAGCAGGAAAGGATTAAATGCCAGTGGATTCCTTCAGCTATTTTTCTGCATGAAGAACATTAGCTAAGGAGCAAGCAGGGAGCTGGGGGGACCAAAGGAGAAAGGAACAAGTCAATAGAGTGGTGGGGCCTGGCCTCGGCTTCAGCTTCTTGCCACCATTAGAGAAGAGCAGGAGGAAGGAAGGAAGGAAGAGGCAGGAGGGAGGGACAGGAAAGCTGGCTGCCGGCCCTTCCTCTGCTTAGCCAAGCTCTTCGGTGAGCCCCTGGGCCAGGGTAATCTTTTCACTTCCTCGCAGCTCCTCTCAGAGCTTGCTGAGACTTCAGGATACTGCTAGACCTTTTCCCAGGAAAGCTCCAGGATCCTGCAGGTTCTGGGTAGACTCCATTTACAAAACACTACAAAGCCAGTGACAGGGATCTGTTATGAAGAATAAACCAAGAAGTCCAAAGTGCTTTTAGTCCCACAAGACCATTTTCTGTTGCACCCGGCATCACACTCACCCCAAGTAAGTCATCATCCACCAGCAGGAGCCCCTCAAAACCACTCGTGTGGTCCAACACCACAGTAGAGGGACCAAGCCGGCCCTCTGCTACCTGATCTGAAACAAGAGTTGCAAAAAAACCTGTTAGGGAAAGTTGTGCAGGATTTATCAGCACACCTGATGAGTGCCTCCAACTAGACTCCAACAGCACCTCGATCCCACTACAGTGGAGGAAGAACAAAACAGTGTTAACCATGTTAGACCATGAGAACCTCAAGAAAGGAGACACCAGTGAGATTTAAAAGGAAGTTTTCTCAGCAACACACAAGGTCTTAGCTATGCAGCATTCAGGTCATGGAATCATAGAATTGTTGAGGTTGG